>NC_142928.1:195950523-196125523 GCF_046866305.1 Octopus bimaculoides
ACCATTGCATCATTTATGAATTTCTAATCAGTATTTCTCTTTCCATTTTCCTCATAGGTATTGAAAATTTATCATCAACACTCAAGAAATCTTTGCAGAACTTTGTCCCTACCAACAACAAGAAGCGGCAACAGGTTTTCCCAAGTTGCCGCAAAGAACATCTCTTAGCAATAAGTCGGAAGCAGCTTCTGAATGAATACATGTCACTGGAAAGTAGCCGGGAGTTACACAAAGCCATGAAACCAGCTCCTGTTATGGATCGCAGTACATCTGACTCGGAGGTTCAAGAACTCTCCGAGAACAACCAGCCACCGACCAAGTGGAAACTAGATAAAAAACGCAAATATAAATTTGGTGAATCCCAGTTTCTGTCTTGGCAAAACCGTTACCAAACGCTGAGTGAAGAAAATCTAAAAGGTATTCAACGTAATAAAATCCAAGAGATCTTCCATCCAGCCGAAACATGTTTGCTTATGATTGATATCATCCAGAACGTGTGTTTGCTGGACTTAAACCAAACGGTGCCCTCAAAGTTAGTGTCAGTCTCTTTGCTGCCTGAGTTATTAGATGGTCTTTTTCGTTTCCATGACATGTTCCAAAATCCAAATCCACAAGTATGGACCAAGGACATTCTAGCTTATATCCTAAAACACCTTTTGCAGTTGGTGTTCATGTTAAGCAATATAACTGCTACACAACAAAATGGTTCCAGTATTTTGATCCGGAATCGGATATTTCCCAGTTTACTTTATTTAGCTCACGATCTTTTAGAAGATATCACCTACCCTGAGAACATAGTCTGGTCTGAAGTATCGGATCAGTGCCACGTTAAAATGGTATTGGTGTCCGACATTATATCAGGATTACTTCTCTGTGCTACTGAAGTCTTTCACAATATTCCGCTGAATCCCGTTTTTATTAATTCAGCTTTAAAAGTTATGTGGATATTTAGAGAAGAACGAGGTTTTAGTATGTTGGAATTAATCCTTTCTTGGCTTGACTCTGAATGTTTCCCACATAAAGTTTGTAAAAAATTCTCCCCCAAAGACAATCTTTTAAAGTCAGTCAGCAGTCTTATAATAGCCATGAAGAAAGCCAAAGTTGGTTACATCCATTCTTCCACCTGCATGAAGAAGAAACACAGAAAATGTATTTATACTCATTGTTTTGATCATCACCATAATATTCTTGGCTTTGCTTTCACCAAAAATGTCAGCCGACAGAAACTGGACGTTTCTTCAGATATTTGTGTTGTTGGTTATTGGTCACAGTTCTTACTTGATGTTTTACCGTTTCTCAAATCTAAGCAACAACAACTTCAAGTTTTTACCCTGTTCGTAACAGCTGGCATTTGCTGTTGCATCGGGATAGAGGTAATGCTGTCCAGCTTCCATTCGTCTTTCTATAATCTGTCTCCAGCTGTAAAGAACTATGCCTTAGACATCATGAACAATATGCTGCTGGAACAGTTGTCTGGTGCCAGACACATATCACAGAAACCAAGTAAAATTGAAATTTGTAAGGTGTGCGAGGACGATTCCTTTGATACTTTTAGTGGTAAATTAAAACGTGGAATGGACCCAGATTGCAAAATGAATCCAGAAACGCATGACAGTGGTGTGTCAAGTAGTGAGATATCATCAGAAGATTTCAAGTCTTCAATGAAGAAAGATTTGCTCAAGCGATGGGGATCCCTGGCCAAAATGTGTGATATCTTATATTCTGGGGACACAGTATCTGCTTCGTTACTCTCCAAACATTTGTTGATTTTAGCTGTCCATGGCAGAACAGAAGTTAAGCAAGAACTATTCCATTCCATTTATTTACCAATTCTTACAGATTATTGCAAGTGGAAATCCACAACGCATCAACATATCATACCATCACCACTCAATAAATCTGTCATCATGAACTGTTTGTCTGCCTTTCCGTATCTCCTGCAAGCAGAATCCGTCATGACAACTTTCTTGGCTCGACATGGCATTGAAAAACTATGGACAATTCTTGAGGACCCGTCTTTACAGGAACTTGTCTTGCATGTATTCGAAGCTTTGATAATTGCTGATGAATATGTGTCATTAGAGAATATATTAAAAGAAAACAAAGTATCGGAGAGGCTTATGGATGAAAACAGTCCTGTGTCCGATTTCTCCAGTGATGATGATCTGACTTACTGCAGTAACATGGTCATTCGCTCTTTCTTGAAGATCTTATCTGAAAATATCAAATCACATGGTGTCTCTATTAACATACTTCCAAAGCACTTTGTAAAAGACACTGAAATGAGTGATGGAGAAGAGGTGAACCAATCAGCAGATTCTTCCATGCATCTAAAATGGTTCCTACTTTTAAGAAATCTATGGAGAACATGCCAAGTTCTTTTGCTCAATAGTCCCAGCTTTCTTCTCCAATTTAAAACCTCCGAATGTTTTATGCTTGCCAAACAGATTCTCTTCCACATCATACCGCAACTTGAGACTTACGCCAGTCCAACTCACCAGTTCACGGAACCTGGTGTTTATAACAGCAATATAGTTGACCAACCCCTACAATCTGTACCGATCTTCCAACAAGCTCTCAGTCTTCTAGAGTCTGTACTAGTGGCCTGTATCATCTGCTACATGCCAGCATTTGCTGCTAAGGTAACAAAATATTTCCGGTTTTCTATTCCTTTATTTCCTGTTTAATTCTGTTGTATTTGAAAAGTTCTGTTAGACTTCTTTAAAATCTGTTAATCTATGATTTACAGCGCTGGTGCTAATACAGAATCCTTGAGAAAGAGATAAACGACAACAGTGCATTGTAAAATGGAAGCAGTTTAGCTTTTGGATAAATCTCTTTCTGTTATTTCTCAGGTTGAGTGAAAGTCCAGGAAATTGAATTGTCAGACATTTTACAGAATGGCTGGCTTTGTTAATATCACACATTTGTGTGTGTGTTTGTGTGTATGTCTGTATGTGTGTTAGTGTGCGTATGTATTGCAATGTCTCTTTGTGTGTGTCTCTCTCTTAGTCTGGGTCTGAGCTTCACTGTGTGTGTGTGTGTGTGTGTATGTCTGTCTTTTAGTGTAGATATGTACTTCAATGTGTGTTTGCACGTGTGTCTTTTACTCTGTGTCTGAGTCTCACTCTGTATGTGTGTGTGTGTGTGAGTGAGAGAGTTACTCAGTGGTTCTCTGTGTGTAAGTTTCTCTCA
This sequence comes from Octopus bimaculoides, assembly GCF_046866305.1. NCBI lineage: Eukaryota > Metazoa > Mollusca > Cephalopoda > Octopoda > Octopodidae > Octopus > Octopus bimaculoides. The sequence goes on from NC_142928.1 coordinate 195,953,719, forward strand.
TCTTTTTGTATCTATATGTATGTCAATGTGTGTTTACATGTGTGTGTCTCTCTTAATGTGTCTCTGTACTTCACTGTGTGTGTGTGTGTGTGTGTGTGTGTGTGTCTCTAGAAAGAGGAAACGGATGCCATGATGTTTATAATTACTGGAATCAAAACAATGAGAATCCATTAGAAATAATGAAATTTCAACAACGTTCTTTATATTTTGATATCATTTACAATGATTACAGTATCCAGTGTTATCATCATTGTCACCACCACCACCACCACCCCACCGCTACCACTGCCACCACTGGTTTCAAACCTTCATATAAGACCAACAATTGTAAGAGGGGTCATTGTTTGGTTATACTGACTCCACTACTTGACTCTTATTTCTTTTATAAATCCTGAAGGGACAAAAGGAAAAGTTTACCTCAGCTGCATTTGAACCCAGAATGTAAAAAACAAACAAAAGAAATGCTGCTAAGTATTTTGTCTGGTGCCGTGATGGTGCTGCCAGCTCACTGCCTTAATAATAATAATAATCATCATCATCATCATCATCGTTTAACGTCCGCTTTCCATGCCAGCATGGGTTGGACGATTTGACTGAGGACTGGTGAGACCGGATGGCAACACCAGGCTCCAATCTAAATTTGACAGAGTTTCTACAGCTGGATGCCCTTCCTAACGCCAACCACTCAGAGAGTGTAGTGGGTGCTTTTACGTGTTACCCGCACGAAAACGGCCACGCTCGAAATGGTGTCTTTTATGTGCCACCCGCACAAGAGCCAGTCCAGTGGCACTGGCAACGATCTCGCTCGAAAACCCTACAAGGCCAGTCAGGCGGTACTGGCAACGGTCACACTCAGGATGGTACATCTTATATGCCACCCGCACAAGAGCCAGTCCAGGGGTCATCATCATCATCATTATCTTTCCTTCTAAAGGCACAAGGCCCGAAATTTCGGGGTAGGGGACTAGTCAATTACATTGACCCCAGTACGCATCTGGTACTTAATTTATCGACCCCGAAAGGATGAAAGGCAAAGTCGACCTCAGTGGAATTTGAACTCAGAACATAGCGATGGGCGAAATACCACTAAGCATTTCGTCCAACGTGCTAACGATTCTGCCAGCTCACCACCTTAATAATAATAATAATAATAATAATAATAATAATAATAATAATCCTTTCTACTATAGGCACAAGACCTGAAATTTTGGGGTAGGAGACCAGTTGATTACATCAACCCCAGTATGTAACTGGTACTTTATTTATTGACCTCAAAAGGATGAAAGGCAGAGTTGACCCCAGAGGAATTTGAACTCAGAACATGAAAACAGATGAAATACTGCTAAGCATTTCGTCTGGCGTGCTAACGATTCTGCCAGCTCGCCGCTTTATGTAATGGATGAAAAGGGAAAGGCAAAAATCCTCTGGGACTTTGATTTCCAGACAAAGTGTTAGGGCACCGAAGGCTGGATATAGTAACCTTTAGGAGGTACAGACAAGAGTGCCTAATAATCAACGTAGCAATGCCAGGAGATCAACAGGTCATCATAAAAGAAAGAGAAAAGGTTGATAAATATGAAGACCTGAGAATTGAGATTGCTAACATGTGGCAGCTACAAGAAAGATCCCTGGCTTACCATCCATGCAAAATGTGCAAAAGATTTCTTTAACTGCTGTGTCATATGTAATTGAGAAGAGCATTGTCGCTATGGGAACGATTACCTCCATGTAAATAATTTTTTTCTACATAACTTTTTACTCTTTTACTTGTTTCAGTCATTTGACTGCGGCCATGCTGGAACACTGACTTTTAGTCGAATAAATCGACCCCAGGACTTATTCTTTTGTAAGCTTAGTACTTATTCTATCAGTCTCATTTGCTGAACTGCTAAGTTACGGGGATGTAAACACACCAACTTTGGCTGTCGAGCGATGTTGGGGGGACAAACACAGACACAAACATACACACACACACACACACACACACATATATATACATATATATGACGGGCTTCTTTCAGTTTCCGTCTACCAAATCCACTCACAAGGCTTTGGTCGGCCCGAGGCTATAGTAGAAGACACTTGCCCAAGGTGCCACGCAGTGGGACTGAACCCAGAACCATGTGGTTGGGAAACAAGCTTCTTACCACTCAGCTCATAATATTTTTATTTAATGACCAGGATGACAATGACGATGATGATGATGATTTCATTTGATGACGCCATTCAATTAGTGTCTGTAACATGAGTGTCTGTATTTCAGGCGCTAATTATAGGTCGGTGGGAGATCAAGAAAGATTAAAATGGGAAACCAATTCACCCTGAGGCCTGACTGTGCTACCAGATGTCATTTGGCTGCGATATCAGGTGTCGGCTTGTTATCAGAAAGATTACTGTTGCTCACTAAAACATCTTAATCGTAACAGTACTAGTTGTAATAACGGTTGCTCCTGTCGATTTCGGTGTTTGAGTGTTTGATGGAAAAGATTTAAGCAAAAAGTCAGGATTAGAAATAAAAGAAGTTGCATCTATTTGCGATGGATGCAGGAATTTAATTTGAATCCAGGGATGGATTTTGCTGTGAGGTCACAATGGCGACACTGGTGGTTTTGGATTTACTTGAGATCGGACAAACGTGTCTTCTGATTGCAGGATAGAATTCTTTTATTCTTCTGTTTCTTCAATTCAAACTGTTTAGAGGCATCATGACACATTTTACGCCACTCATATTGATCCCAGCAACAACTTTCCCAAGATGCTAAATTAACCCTTAAGCAGTCACATTATTTTTTTCAAATGTAATGCTTATTTAATCACATTGTTTTGAATTAGTTATGCATCATTTTGTAGCTTTGAGATTTTGAGGAGGTAACTGCTAATTTTTAGAATGATATTGTCGGTTTAGTATGAGAGGCCAGATCTGTCCAGTCTGAACATACAACAGGTAAAATATTTTGGCCGGTTTAAATGCTAAAGGAATAAGCTCTATGGATTTTTTACTCTTTTACTTGTTTCAGTCATTTGACTGCGGCCATGCTGGAGCACCGCCTTTAGTTGAGCAAATCGACCCCAGGACTTATTCTTTGTAAGCTTAGTACTTATTCTATTGGCCTCTTTTGCCGAACCGCTAAGTTATGGGGACTTGATAACATTTCCAATCGGTTAAGATCAGAATCCATGAGAGCCATTGCCTGGTACTGCATCAGGGCATTTATTATTATTATCATTGTTATTATTATTATTATTATATATTATTATTATTATTATTATGAAAATATATATTCCTATGTGGAAGCTGTCTTCCTCAGTTCAGCTATTCAGTTTTCACTGATTTTATATTATTATTAAAAAATGAAATAAAATTGGCGGTGCTCCAGCATGGCCACAGTCAAAAGACTGAAACAAGTAAAAGAGAATAAAAGAGAATACATTTGTGTTTTTAAAACAGAGCCAAGTTTTAATTTTGACGTCTGGCCATGATAAATACTTGTACAATGTTGTCTTTTAAAAAATTTTTTTTTTTTAAAGTTTTGTTTCTTATTTTGATGGTGTATATGACAGTTCAACAAGTGATCAATAACTTGCACAAAATCAATGCAACTGTTAAAGAAGAAAGCAATCGGAAGCAGAAACATTTGCTCTGTAGACATTGTGCAAATATAAACTTAACTGATGAATGTCGCATCAACGAACTCTGTCATGCTGTCAGTCTCTTTGTAGGCTGCTGCTGCTGAATGGAAACAAGTTATTGAATTTCAGAAAATGCTATTAGTTAAGGTGGTAGGGGTGGTTTCCATTAGCTCTTTTGAACTTGACCCAGTTTTTGTGGCTCTGTTTAACTTGTTCATTCAACCAGAAATGTTTCCTTTTTGAATTAAGAAACGTCAGCTGACTGTCAAATTGAGTTTTATTTATTATTCATCAATATGCCATGAAATCAACTCAGCGCCACTTCAATTAAAAGAGGAGTTTTTGGAGTCTGTCAGTCAGTATGTTAGGGCCCAGTAACATTGTCATCCTCATTCTGATATCCACTTTTCCGTGCTTGCATGAGTTGACTTGATTTGTTGTGACAGATTTTCTACAGCTTGATGTCCTCCCTGTCACCAGTTCTCTCCTGTTTCCAAGCAAGGTAATATTTCACCAAGGCCACACTCGTTTTTTTTTTCAAGGAAGACTGAAAACAAAGGACACCAGCTGAATGAAAGTGATGCTTGTATATAATTCTCGTGCAATGTGAAGACAAGGAGACATGTGCACGCACACACTCACACATGCACACACACACACACACACTTCTTTCTCTAGTGTATCATCATCATTGTTTAACGTTTGCCACCCATGCTGGCATGGGTGGGATGGTTTAACAGGAGCTGGCCAAGCAGAAGCCTGCACCAGACTTCTGTGACTGTTTTAGCAGGATTTTTACAGCTGGATACCCTTCCTAACACCAACCATTCAGCAGAGTGGACTTAGTGCTTTTTATGTGGCACAAAGCACTGGCGAGGTCAGTTTTGGTAAGGTTTTTACAACTGTATTCCCTTCCTAACACTGACCACTTTACAGCATGGACTGGGTGCTTTTTAAGTGGCACCTGCACTGGCAGGGTCACCAAATACCTCAGGCCGAGTGAAATCCTGGCCGTGGCCAGTGCTGGTGACACGTGAAAGGCACCCAGTACACTCTGTGGAGTGGTTGGCATTAGGAAGGGCATCCAGCTGCAAAGAAAACAAACCAAAACAGATGACTAGAGCGGTCAAACTGTGTAACCCATGCCAGCATGGAAAATGGATGTTAGATGATGATGATGATGGTAATGGTATATATGCACAGGCAGTTATGGTCTAGAAGTTCATTTCACAATCACATGGTTTCAGGTTCAGTCTCACTGTGTGGAATCTTGGACAAGTATCTTCTACAGTAGCCTTGGGTTGACCAAAGCTTTGCAGATCTGTAGATAGAAACTGAAAGAAGCTTATCAGATATATATATGTGTGTGTGTGTTTATATGTAAGTTTGTGTCTCGTTGCCTTGACATCACGAGAGAGTTGTAAATGAATGTCACCCTCATACAAGCAGTGTCATTCATTTCCAATATTCGGTGAGAATGTCTGGTTGTGAGGAGATATTACCATTCTTGGAAACAAATGAGGGTCAGCTACAAGAAAGGGAATCAGGCCATAGAAAATCTGCCTTAACAGATTTCATCTCATCCATGCAAGGGAAAGGGGCCATTAAGATGATGATGATGATGATGATGATGTGTGTGTGTGTGTGTGTGTGTATACACATGTATATTCTCTTATTTGTTTCAGTCATTTCACTGTGGCCATGCTGGAGCACCGCCTTTAGTCGAACAAATCGACCCCTGGACTTATTCTTTGTAAGCCTAGTACTTATTCTATCAGTCTCTTTTGCCGAACTGCTAAGTTACAGGGACGTAAACACACCAACATCAGTTGTCAAGTGATAGTGGGGGGACAAACACAGACACACAAACATGTATATATATATATATATATATATATATATGATGGGCTTCTTTCAGTTTCCATCTACCAAATCCACTCACAAGGCTTTGGTTGGCCTGAGGCTATAGTAGAAGACATTTACCCAAGGTGCCATGCAGTGCAACTGAACCGGGAACCATGCGGTTGGTAAGCAAACTGCTTACCACACAGCCACTCCTGCACCTATATATATATATATATATATATATATATATATATATACACATATATACATATCATCATCATTATTATTATCATTATTCTCTATATGTTTTGTTTTCCTATTTCAGTCGGACACGAAGGATTTCCAGGCGTTGCTCTCTGAAGTGAAAGACGGTTTGATGAAATATAAAACCCTTCAGGTGAACCAACTGCAGATGATTTTTGATACTTTACTGCGCTGTGCAAAACCTGATCGTAGTACAATACTAGAACTTTCCTCTCTACACACCCTAATGATGGTAAGTATTAAGTCTGTTTTTAGCAGTAGGGCAATGAAGAATCTCCTTCACGGTTATTCAGTCTCCTAGAAATAGCTGTCAAATCTTCTTTGATTCATGCTCTGACAGCTTCAGATATAAAGGGAGAACACATTGCATAATGTACTTCTAGACGAGGTCTGGCCAACTGGAACTACATTGCAGGCCACTTTAATCACAGAAAGTTTTTTGAGGGCCGCTTGTATACTGACAGAATTGAAAGCATTTTAATTTCTCATGCTATTATATTAATTCAACATGAAATAATATCATTGCAAAAACAGTAGTAGCTTTCTTTTTTTACTTTTCATTACAATCTTTAATTTTTGATAAAATTTTAAAAGTGTTTGTTTAAATAAACCCATTTGAAATAAGTATCAAGTTGGTTACTTGTGGCCCGCAGACCTCAGGTTGGCCAGCCCTTTTCCAGACCATCAATCTGGAAAGTCAAAAAACAGGAGAGCTGGAATGTCTTTTATCATATTTGTATTCAATTAGAGTTGATCTGGAGCTAAACAACAATAATTGCTTCACATTATTTACATTATTTACATTTGAGAATATGACCAAAAACTGCGTGTACCCCATCCCATGCAGCTGTGGTAGGTTATACAAAGGCGAAACATGTTGCCCCCTCAAAATAAGGGTAGAGGAACATCGCAAAGCTGTGACACAAGGAGATATTGATAAATCGGGTATAGCTGATCATGTATGGAGAAATGTAGACCACCTCCCCCTGTGGGATGAAGTTAAAATAATAGACAGAGAAGACCACTGGAAAATACAAAAACTAAAAGCAGCAGCACATATGCTAGGACACAACAACCTCTTAAGCAGACCGAGTGCAGATATGAACAGAATATGGGAACCAGTATTAAGGAAGGATAGGAGAATATTAGATTTATAAGCCCTAAAAATCACTCCATAATTGCCCATGGGCATATGGCATAGTGGTTAAGAGTGTGGGCTACTAACCCCAAGATTCTGAGTTCGATTCCAGGCAGTGACCTGAATAATAATAATAATAATAATAATAATAACATTAAAAAATACCTTAGGAATGAGAACCCAGGTTTCCCCAAGATACCTGAAGAAGGCTGGAGGGTATATCAGTCGAAACGTTATGTTAACAACAAACAAGATGAGGACAAATATCCATCAAATGTAAATAATGTACATAATTCCTTATCTTTTGAATATAGAACTGAATAGTTGCATCAATTGTCTCTTACCAAATTTGGCTGTTATCAGGGTTGCTGCTTAACCTTGGTTTCTGTAATGTTAAACATATGGGGAAAAAAATCTCTTGCAAGAATACCAAACTTGTTTTTCCTTAGCATTATTAGTCACGTTTGGAAATCTTTGCTGTTTTACAATAAAACACCCCAAAATAATTAGTGTGAAACAGCAAAGATTTCCTAGTGTGCACGATAATGCTAAGGAAAACAAGTTCAGCACTCTTGCAAGAGATTTTGGCCAGGAATTCTTTGATGTAGCCATGAGATAAGATAAGGATGAGGTTTATGAATTGCTATAATTGTACTTCTTAGATTTATTTTAGGAGAAATTCCATTCTGAAGAGTTTGGGTTACATCATAATGGTGGGCTGTGGCCAGTTCCCCTCACTGGCTCCTGTGCTGGTGGCACGTAAAAAGCACTGTAGGCTGCTCCCCCCCCATTGCAGACGTTCTCTTATTTTTAATAAAGATCTGTTGAGTGATTGCTGAAGTTGTTAATCATATGACAAAGGAAGAGTGGGCACAAAAAGAACCCTGTATTCCAGACATTATTGCTAAAGTAACTTTCTTGAATATCAGGAAAGAAGTTTTAGTATTTTTGTCAAGGTGTGATTTGATCCTGAGTTTCGAATGACGCCTTGCAACATTTTCAGTAGATGTCTTACATATTATGGAAGAAATCCAAAACAAACTCAAAACTCAGGCAATCATGACATTCTTTCATCATTGTCATTCTAATCTTTGTTTTCTCTCTCTCTCTCTCTCTCTCTCTTTTCCATCTCTCTGTTTCTATACCTGCCTAACCCTCTCTCTGTCTCTCTCTTTCTCTCTCTCACTGTTTCTCCTCTCTGTTTCTTTATCTACCTAATTCTTACTTTCTGTCTACCTCCCTCTCCTCCCTCTTCATTTCTTACCCACCTAATACCCTCCCTCTCCCCTCTCTACCTAATTCTCATGCAACCTTTCTCTCTTTTTCCTTCTCTTCCTGCCTAATTTTCTCTCTCATTCTCATGTTTCTTTCTCCCTCTGGCCCTCTTTCTCTTCTTCTGCACCCAATTCTCATGTCCCCCTTTCTCTGCTTAATTCTCTTGGCCTGTCTCTCTCTCTCTTTTTCATTGTCTTTCTCTCTCTCATTCTCATGTTCTCCCTCTCTCTCTCTCTTTTTCATTGTCTTTCTCTCCCTCATTCTCATGTTCTCCCTCTCTCTCATTCTCTCTCTGTCTCTCTCTTTGCAGTATTCCAAAGATGATGACTTGGTAGATGAAGAAGAAGTCCGCCAGTTATTACAGCAGGGTACCGACACTGAGATGGAATGTCTGTTGATCGAGTGTGGTTATGATGCTGACAGTGAATTCTCTTTATCTGATGATCTGAAAGGTACAGTTGTCATAGCAACATAATTACATGATGGCTGCTTTAGATCTGTTGTAATGGTTCCTGTAATGGTTCCTGTAATGACTCCAACAGAATCCGGGGTAGCATTGCTTCTGTTTTTATATATATATAAAATTAATGTACATTTAAACACAAAAAGAAGTGACCCTTAACAGGCTGCCTTACATTCTAGAAGGAGCAGTCAAAACATCCAAAAACCACATTTAAGAGCAATTTCGAAGGGAATGAAAAATAAAAACTTTTACCATGTTTTTTACAACCAGACCTAGGTTTCGAACTTTAATTAGAAAATAAAATAATTTGCTAGGCAAAGTTCTCATCAGTGGGTATGCCAAACATTAACATATAATTTAGAAACGGTTATCACGTGTCTCATCATTATATATTATAATTTTTCAAATTCAGAAGCTCAGATTTAGTCGGCAGCAAATAAAAAAATGCCGATTAACTTCAGAAATTACTAAAATCATATTCTTAAAATAATATAGGGTAGCAAAATTTTAGAAATCTTTTACCAGTGGCCTAGCATCTATAAAAAGTCAACAGACAACATATTTTCCATATAAAATTAGTGTACATTTAAACACGAAAAGAGTGCTCATAAATCTGGTTTTTGGACGTTTTGACTGCTCCTTCTAGCATGTAAGGCGGCTTGTTAAAGGTTACTTTTTTTGTGGTGTACAAGTGACCAAGACCACAACATCGCACGGGGTCACTTATCTACAGCCGAATGGACTGGATCAATGTGGAAGGAAGTGTTTTGCTCAAGAGCACAATGCATTGCTCAGTCCAGCAACTGAACTCACAATCTTGCAATCACCAGTGGAAGACCCCTAACCACTTGGCCACTTGCCTTCACTATCCCCATATTAATAAGATCTACACATATATATATATATATGTATGTATGTATGTATGTATAAATGTATGTATATGTATATATGTTTGTGTGCCATGCAGATCACGTGACTGACCTGATGATTGGCTGTTGTTATACATTTGCTGGTCCCAACAAGCTTTTGCATTGCTTTCGCCTTCAAATGATGCCATCCCACTGAATAAGTGAGCAGGTCAATCTTCTCACTGACCGGAGGCCTAGTCTGTCACAGGGTGGTCACCCGTTTACAGTTGAGTGGACTGGAGCAATGGGAAATGAACTGTTTTGGTCAAGAACACAATGCAGCACCTGGTTTGGGAATCGAACCCACAATATCATGATCACATGTGCAACACCATGACCACTTAGCTACAAACCTTCACCATGCAGGTACACCTGTATATATTCCACCCATCAGCCCACATAAAAAGCACTGGTGCTGGTATCATGTGCAAAGCATGGGTATTATGTAAAAAAAACACCCAGTACACTTTGTAAAGTGATAGGCATTAGGAAGGGCATCCATCTGTAAAGACCATGCCAAAACATCAAACGCTGAAACCTGATGTGGCTCCTAGCTTTGCCAGTTCTTGTCAAGTTATCCAACCCATGCCAGCATTGAAAACGGATGTTAAATGATGATGATGTACCCTGTAAGCATATGTGTATGCATATGTGGATATCACAGTGTTGTACTTGTATATATCACTGTCCCTATGTCCTATGCCGTAAGTATGTGTGTATGTATCTTGCATATCTACCTATTTGTGTTTTATTGCTAAACTTTAAATATATCTATCCCTGTGTATCAAATGGATGTACCTGTATACATGTTACGTGACTGTTTCAAATATGTGTTATCCTAAGATATCTCTCTCTCTCTCTCTCTCTCTCTCTCTCTCTCTGTATATATCAACAGGTAAACCATCTCGGAGCAAGGAATCAGATCTCTACCTCACCCAGATTCATTTTGCTTCCGTCTACCGCCTCATTATTGAATTAATGATCCACATGAACAGAGAAGGATATGGTCAAGGAATATTCCACCGCATTCTTTACCAGTTAGTACAGACATGCCGTGAAGATCAGGGTGCCATGCAAGCTATGAGTTCTGAGGTAAGGATGGGTAATCTCCCAAGTATGGGGCATTCGAGGATGGCCAGTAAGGGTGTGAACAATAAAGAGAGACTGTGTGTGTGAGACGACGTTTAATCTATTCCCGCTAAAACAGGACCACGACGCGACAGGGTTAATGGCGAGATTGTAGTAGGAGCGTAAATGTAGATATTGAGAGCTGTCACTGATCAATAAACCCATGTTAGGTAATAACTGTAAAGGGAGATAACTCTTAAGTGTTAAAACATTGATTCTTCACAACTACATAACGTTATGCATTTTGGGTCAGGCAAAGCTATTTAAAGTACCCTTAATATTTAACTGGTATCTATTTTAGTGACCCCACCTCCAGAAAGAAAAAAAGACAAAGTAGATTGAGCTCAGTGAGATTTGAACCTGGAATAAAAAAAGGATGCAACTGAATATCACACGTTGCATTGATTGTGTATTTACACTGGGAAGCATGAATGGTGAGCATATAAGAATGCCTTGAATTATCCAGCCACACCTGGGAGCTCTGTGTGTTTGTGGTGTGTAGTACCTTGATTAATACACACCTGCCTAAGTAAGCATTAACCATTCAACAATGGATGATAACATTCAACGTAAATATATGAATTATCACATAAATGTTTATATGTATGTATGTACGTACGTATGGACGGACGGGAGGGCGGACGGACGGACGGTCTGTGGGTCCAAAAGTAGGCTTATAGTTATCAAATAGGCACTCTAAAATTTTTTTTAAACATGTTATTACATTTTAATTTCTATCATACAATTAACTAAATTAGCATAGAATAATGGTTTCATAGTTTTTTATAATTAAGATCTAAACTGTTAATATATGAATGTCAAAGAGATAGTTGAATAACTGTAAACCTACTTTTGGACCACCCTGTACATTGATTTTACTCACTTCTAATAGAACTATGTATTGTTATGTGTGTGTATCTTGTTGAGGGCATAACTACATCTCTAATGCTTGTGCCACAAAAAATGTCCTTAGACCATTATGTGAAGTAGTTGGTGGTAAGAAGAGCATTCAGACGAAAAAACAAAGCCAAAAATGAAGTGCAAAAGAAACAAGATCCCTTGACCTTTCTAAGTAAGCAGTACTCTTGGAGTCTGTGACTTACTGACCTGTTCAACCCATAGAATAGAAAGCAGGTGCAAAACGAAAATTCTTAAGAGATGTGTCTATGTGGTTAGGAATTTTGTTTCTCAAGCACATGGCCAAGGTGAAGCGTGGTGAAACCATCTAATAATGACTCCGTTCAGAATGCTGGAATAATACTTATATGTACCAGAGGAGAAAGAGAGACACACAACCGAGTAGAATGTTTGAGAGAGAAGATTTATTGATATGTTAACGTGTGTGATTGTGTGTGCGTCATGTATACAGAACAATAGACAGGCCGTCATGAGAACAAAGTGTATGTGTGTGTATAGGCATGGATGTATGCGTGTGCGTTAAGTACAGATAAGAATAGTAATGAAGAAGAAAAACATTGAAAGAGTCTATAATGAGGAGTTAGAAGAATGTTCATAGACACAAGAATGAGAAATACCAGTTTGTAGTCAATTGTACATGATAAGTTGAAATACTGTATCAAGAAGTTGTGGCAACGATGCAGAGCCGGTTGCAGTACATGTCATATGTGAAGTTGTGGCTGTAATGCTGCTGCTTGGGTCACTTGGTACAGGAGTTCCTGCAAGTTGTATATTTGCTGTTGATCCATGGTGAAGTAATTCACGAACAGTGCTGTATTGGAACCTGGGCGAGTTGCTGGTTACTGTGTACATAGAGAGATGATGTTGACGACATTAAGAAGATGATGGTGGTGACGAAGAAAGAGATTGCCTTATGCTGTTGGATGGGTGCTATCGCTGGAACTGGCTGTGTCTTGTGCGGTCAGTGGCTAGACCTTAAAAGGTCTGGAACCAAAGACATTGCGAAGAGGGTTTTTATAAGGAACTGTAGGCTCAAACTGGGTTGAGAACAGGCTGTCTCACATGATCTTATTTAGATCTCTGATTGGTTATATGCTGCAGACTGGCATTAAAATGATGATCTCGCATACATGTTTGCATACACACACACATACTCTTACAAATGTATGAGAGAGAGACACAGAGAGGCATCGATATAAATTTTATTTTTATTACAATCCGTTCTGTTACAAGAACCTGTATTAAATGAAATCACATTGTTGTTTGGGTAGGGTATTGCTGGACTTATACTTAATGGGATGAAAGAAGATCTCCTAGGAAAGACCTCCATAAATAAAGGTAATTCAATATATTTTTTTTGCTTTTTTTATGGTTTTGTAACATTTAACTTGTTTAATTTGTGTAATGTCCGTGTGCATTGATGGCAGTGTGTGAGTTCCCTGAGAGAAAAGTTGGACCATAAGAAGCATCAGATGTGATGTGCAAGAGAGACAACTGCATAGGTATGGTCATGTGTTATGTATGGATGAGGACAGCTGTGTGAGGAAGTGCCACTCCCTAACTGTGGAAGGAACCTGTGGAAGAGGTAGACCCAGAAAGACATGGGATGAGGTGGTGAAGTATGATCATCGAATGTTGGGCCTCACAGAGGCAATGACTGGAGACTGAGACTTTTGGAGATATGCTGTGATTAAGAAGACCCGACAATGAAAGTGAGATCGCAGCCATGGCTGATGCCAGGGTTGCATGTCTGCTCCTTGATGTGTTGGGCGATATATGTTTGAGAAGACCTGTTGAATCAAATAAAAGCAAAATTGTAGCTGGCCAGTGCCCCCTGACTGGCTCCCGTTCTGGTGGCATGTAAAATGCATCATCCAAACATGGTCAATGCCAGTGCCTCCTGACTGACTCCCATGCGAGTGGCACGTAAAAAGCACCATCTGAATGTGGTCAATGCCAGGTCTACCTGACTGGCTCCTGTGCCACTGGCATGTAAAAAGCACCCACTATACTCTCAGAGTGGTTGGTGTTAGGAAGGGCATCCATCTGTGGAAACCTTGCCAGATCGTATTGGAGCCTTGTGCAGCCATCTGGCTCGTCAGTCCTCAGTCAAACCAGCCAACCCATGCCAGCATGGAAAGCGGACGTTAAACAACGATGATGGTGATGATTGTTTTTGAATTAATCATGTATTATCTCATAACTTCAAGATTTCAGTGATGTGATCGTTTATTTTTAGAATGACATTGTAAGGTAGGTGTGACAGGCCTGATTTGATCAGTCTGAACATAAAACAGGCAGAAAATTTAGGCTTGATGTGGCCATTTTAAATGCTAACGGGTGTGTGTAGACATTGTATGATATCACTGCATTAAGTGTAAATGCTGTTCTTCTGTTCTAGAAACACAGATCTTGCTGTTCACATTCATTCAACAGTTAGCACAAAATGAGATCACTGCTGCTGAACTGAAGCTGCTTCTGCGTTTGTTCATGGAAGATGCTTCTCCCTATGTAAGTAACACCATGAACATTCTTCACATTTGCAATTTTTATGGGGTTTTTTTTTCTCATTATTTTTCTGTGATCACACGAGTGTTCTGTGGCAGTTCTGTAATGTACCCTACCCTTCTGTCTCTTCGTTCTATCAGTCTTATTATACTCTCTGCCCATTGTAATTCGATCCATGACTCTTTTCTCATTTATTTCTTCATTATATATTATATATCAATGTGTAATTCATCCTGCACTTTGAGTGGATATGATGAAGTAGATAAGATGTCTGTCACTGGCATTTCATCATCATCATCTTCATCATCATTTAATGTCTGTCTTCCATACTGGCATGGGTTGATGGTAGGAGCTGGTAGGACTGTACCAAGTTCCACTGTCTGCTTTGGCATAGTTTTTTTACAGCTGGATGCCCTTCCTAATGTCAACCACTTCACAGGGAGTACTGGATGCCTTTTTTTTTTGAAACGTAAAAGACTTTCTCACTTCCCGAGCGTTAAACTAATACATTTGTTTGTTGTTTACACACTCATCTTCGTCTTTTGTTTTTTTGTAAATTCTCACTATATATATATATAAAATGGGCTTCTTTCATTTTCCATCTACCAAATCCACTCACAAGGCTTTGGTTGGCCCGAGGCTGTAGTAGAAGACACTTGCCTAAAGTGCCACGCAGTGGGATTGAACTTGGAACCATGAGGTTGAGAAGTAGGCTTTTCACCACACAGCCACTCCTATGCCTGTATATCATGATGGCATCATTACGACTCTTGAGGTCCCAAACAAATAATATAAAGAATTGGAAATAATGCAGTTAAGCATTTCATCCAAAGCAGTAATGAGTCTGCCATCTTTCTGCCTTTAATAGTTTCAAATTTTGGCACAAGGCCTACAATTTTAGGGAGGGAATTGAACTCGGAATCTTGGGGTTAGTAGCCTACGCTCCTAATCACTACACCATATGCCCGTGATGATGATGGTGATGAATGTAAGATGGACAAAATTCCGCTAAGCATTTTGCCTGGCATACTAACGACTTTGCCAGATGTCACTATTTAAGGTGTCAACCTTCAATAATAATAATAATCCTTTCTACTAAAGGCACAAGATCTGAAATTAGGTGGGAGGCGACTAGACGATTACATCAACCCCAGTGTTTCACTGGTACGTAATTTATTGACCCCGAAAGGATGAAAGGCAAAGTTCACCTTGGTGGAATTTGAACTCAGCACGTAGCGATAGGTGAAATACTGCTCAGCATTTTGTCCAACCTGCTAACGATTCTGCCATCTCACTGAATAATAATAATAATAATAATAATAATAATGATGATGATGATGATGATTTAAAAATGCTAATTAATGGTCTGTAATTGTCTCTCTGTCAGGATTTACTGCTGTCAACACTAACAGGGATTGTCGAAAACTATAGAGTGTCACCAACTCATTATGTCCAGTTTCCGGTAACGAGACAGGATTCAAGCAACTCTAATTACAATGGCAGCAGCAGCATCAACAGCAGCAGCAAACACAAGATGGAGTCTGGTTGTGATAATGGTATTTTATCTCTTTCTTTTTCATTATTTATTTTGTTAAATTATTTTTGTGTTTTCTTCACTTTTCCTCACAACAACAATATTTCAAGGTGTCACGAAGGCAATATTTAGGTGGTATTTTCTCCAGTGTGAAAGCACTTGGCCTGGTGGTTAGGGTGTTGCACTCACGATTGCTAGATCATGGGTTCGATTCCTGGACCAGACGGTGCAGTGTGTTCTTGAGCAAAACCCTTCATGTCATGTTGCTCCAGTCCACTCAGCTGTAAATGGATAGCCACCCTGCGATGGGAATGTTGGCCTGCTCACCTGACCAGTGGTGGTGGCGTCATTCAAAGGCTAAAACAGTGTAAAGCACATTGTGCCCATACATGCATCGGTCGTTGCCAGTGCCACCTGACTGGCTCCCCATGTCGGTGGCACATAAAAGGCACCAACCGAACATGGCCGATGCCAGCTTGACTGGCTCCCTTGCCGGTCGTACATAAAAAGCACCATCTGAACGTGGTCGATGCCAGCCCCCTTGCCCTGTCTGGCTGTCTGGCTCCTGTGCCACTGGCATGTAAAAAGCACCCACTACACTGTCAGAGTGGTTGGCGTTAGAACGGGCATCTAGTTGTAGAATCATTGCCAGATGACATTGGAGCCTGGTGCAGCCTTCTGGCCAACCCATGCCAGCATGGGAAACAGACGTTAAACAATGATGTATAACAACATCTGATAGTTTGGTCAATACCATAACTTTCTCCAGTAATAGTTGTTGTAATGTTTCTCAATAGGGTATGTAGCTTGGAGATCAAGGATGCCCCTCCCCTGGTTGAGCTGTTATTTTTCTGCATTGAAAGGTCATAACCCTGGTACTACAGACATGGGAGTAGAATGTCATTGGGAAGAATTGCAAGACAAATTCTTCAAGCTGACCCAACCAGTTGAAAACCTAGGGGTAGACCAAGAACACAGTGGTTGGATAATGTCCGTGGTCTGGAAAGTGCAATGACTGTTGCTTCGCTTAGAATCCTATGCAGGAGGGTCCTGAAGACTTTCCTCTTTTTCAGAACCCTCCACCAGAGTAAAATAGTAATAAAGGGGCTCCATAGATAGATAAATGGTTGAGAATCATTGATCTGTGGAGTTCATCTGTCTGCTAGAAATAGTAGCCAAATCTTCCTCAAATCAAATAGCACTTTACTGCTTTAAACAATGTTGGATAAATTGGATGATATAGTCCAAGATACATTAAGTCTAATAGAAAAAAAAAAGATGAGAGGGTCATGGTTGGACTACTTTCCCTTTTAAGTCAGCTGGATCAGCACAGACCCTATCTCATCCCATGCCCACACCTTGTTGCCATTGTTCACCCTTCAATTCTTTTCCAGATGTCCACCCTGGCAGCAGTCCAAAGGTGATCAGTCTAGCACCAGTCACAATGCAAGTGTCCAATCTATTACCGTGGCCACCCTACCAGAATGGCTTCAGTGTGTCACTATGGTTACAGCTTGGTGATGAGGTTCTACCTGACCAATGGATTCCAGGAACCAGATCAAAGGAGAAGGTGATGCAGGATACGACGGACATCTTTGGTGAGTCAATACAGCAACCCCATTCGCTTCTTCTGGTTTATCATCATCGTCATCCTCACCACCGCCATCATCATCATAGTCATTATAGCCATCATCATCATCATCATCATCATCATCATCATCATCATACATTTGCTTTTATATGATGGCATGGCTTGCAAACATCCTCAATGTCTGAGTCAGTTCTAATTTGGAGTTACTGAGCTTCTAAACAAGTCTGTGTTGGCTGTGTTAAGAAATTTGCTTCCCAACCACATGATTGTGGGTTCAGTCCCACTGAGGGGGAACCTCGGGCAAGTGTCTTCTACTATAGACTCGGGATAAACCAAATTCTTGTGAGTGTATTTGGTGGATGGAAACTGAAAGAAGCCTGTCGTATACATGTGTGTGTGTGTGTCTTTGTATTTGTCCCCCCACTACTGCTTAACAACTGGTGTTGGTATGTTTACATCCCTGTAACTTAACAGTTTGCCAATAAAAACTGATAGAAAATGTACCAGGCTTATAAAAAGTCTCACAGATGTGATAACAAATCACTAAGACCTAAGACTGTTGTTGATATGGTGTTGTATAGTAGATCTATCAAACCCACGTGAGAATGGAGAAATGGCGATTAGGATAATAACAATGGTGATGATGATGGTAATGGTAATGTTGGATTACATTCTCCAAGAGCATAAAACTTGTTTTAGTTTGAGTGGAGTAAGTGATTAGTTATTGTCATCGTCATCAGTTAACATCCGTTTTCCATGCTGGCATGGGTTGAACAGTTTGACAGGAGCTGGCCAGCCGGAGAACTGCATCAGTCCCCCAACTGTCTGTTTTGGCATGGTTTCTATAGCTGGATGCCCTTCCTAACACCAACCACTTTGAGAGTGTAGTGGGTGCTTTTTACATGGCACCAGCATGGGCGTTTTTTACTTGGCACCAGTACCAGTGCTATTCCCAGGGCACTAAGCACATCCAATTTTTTACATGGCACTAGCACAAGTGCTTAATGTGGTTGTCTTCTATAATCTCTGCTTACTTCTCTTTTCAGTTCTCTCCAAGAAAGGTTTTGCATTTCTGTTCCTTAATTTTCTTGCATTTTACCAATATTCAATTTTCAAATGTTTTCTTAATTCTTCAGACAATGGTGACCACCACAAGACCTGGTTGAGGTCGAATCTATCTCAAATGACCCCTGATGCAGCTTCTTACATTAGCAACGAATGTCTACACATTTTCTCTGTAGGCACAGAAGAAAAGATGTTTGAGATATGGGCTGATCCCTGCATTGGAACCCTTGTTGTCAGGTTTGTTTCTCACATTCTATTTTTTCTTTTTTTTCTTTTTTCAGTTATTAAGTCTGGTTATTCATGATGCCTTTAATATAATGCTAGCACCATCATCGTCTTTGTTAGCCTTGGGCCTCACAGAGGCAAAGTGGCTGAGTTCCTTTCAAGTGTTGGGTCTCATGGAGGCAATGACTGAGACCTTTAAGTCGTACTTGAGAAGACCCATCAAGCTGAGCAAAATTGCAGTCATGGCAGATACTGATGTCACACAAATGGCACCTGTGCCGCGGCATGTAAAAGCACCTATTACACTCTGAGTGGCTGGCATTAGGAAGGGCATCCAGCTATAGAGAAAACCATGCCAAATCAGATTGGAGCCTGGTGCAGCCTTTCAGCGTGCCAGCCCTGGTCAAACCATCCAACCCATGCCAGCATGGACAACAGAGACGTTCAATGATGATGATGATGATGATTCCTTTTCCATGTTTGCATGCATTGGGCAGAGTTCATCAATAGAGGTGGATTTTCTACACCTGGATGTCCTTCCTG
This sequence comes from Octopus bimaculoides, assembly GCF_046866305.1. NCBI lineage: Eukaryota > Metazoa > Mollusca > Cephalopoda > Octopoda > Octopodidae > Octopus > Octopus bimaculoides. The sequence continues at coordinate 195,972,754 of NC_142928.1, forward strand.
TTGCCAAAGTAATGTTTTCCCATGTCTAGACACATTTTACAAAGAAGACTGGAAACAAGAAAGACTGCAAATAACATCGCTTGTATGACAAGGATGTTCATTTACAACCATCACATGATGTCAGGACAAGGACGGGGACACATACACACTAATACTGAACTGTGAGAATGAGTGCTCAATACCATGTTGGTAGATAAATATTTTTTATTTGTGGCTGAACAAGGCTACCAATAGTTTCATGCAAAGAGGTATCTCTTAACATCTTTGAAGCCTGATAAGATGAGAATGTTGGTACTCATATTCATTTTGGATGAGAATACATGAAGTTACACGAGACAGTATAGGATTATGAGATAAATAAATATGCAGAAGATCAAGGCTTGATAAATGTGACGAAATTTTTCTTACATGAAACCATTGGTATCTTTGTTAACCCACAAATAAAAAAAACTTTGTACACACACACACACATACACCCCCCCCCCCCACAAAATGTTTCTTTCAGTTTCCATCTACCAAAGCTAAGGGCTTTAGTAAAACACACTTTCCCAAAGTACCACGCAGTGGAAGTGAACCTGAATTTGAGAAGGGGTGGGGAGGTGGTTTTTATGTCCAATGTTGAGAGGCTAAAGTATGACAGAAGCACAGGAATGGGTGTCTTGCTGCAGAGAAGATACCTGTCAAATATCAATGATGTAACTACTGACACCCCCTTCCCCCTCCACATATATATTTATACTTTATTTGGACATTGGGCCTCACAGAGGCAATGACAGGAGACCGGGACCTTTGGAGATATGCTGTGATTGAGAAGACCCGGCAACTAAAGTGAGATTGCAACCATGCATGTCCAGCCCTGTTAAGAATACCCCTGATGTGTCGGGTGATATGATATGCTTGAGAAGACCTGTTGAGTCAAATAAAACCAATATCGTAGCTGGGGCCAGTGCCCCCTGACTGGCTCCCATACCAGTGGCATGTAAAAAGCACCATCTGAATGTGGTCGATGCCAGTACCGCCTGACTGGCTCCCATGCCAGTGGCACGTAAAAAGCACCCACTACAGTCTCAGAGTGGTTGGTGTTAGGAAGGGCATCCAGCTGTAGAAACTTTGCCAGATCAGATTGGAACCTGGTGCAGCTGCTGGCTCTCCAGACCTCAGTCAAACCATCCAACCCATGCAAGCATGGAAAATAGACGTTAAATGATGATGATGATGTTGTGTTACATCTATGGAAGAACTTTTGACCATTTGGGACTGCTGGACAAATAAATGAATTAAGCTGATCTTTGGCAATGATTTATCCTGGAACTATGGGATTCCAAGAATTTACTGCTGCTGCTGCTACATTTAATAGTAATTTTTTTTTTTTCAATTTCAGGTTAACTAGTTCAGCGTCAGGTAGTACAGTCATCCTGAAAGAATGTTCTGCTCCAAGCTTACTCAACACGAATCGGTGGCACCACTTAATATTACAATATCGTGAAGTCCTTGATGAAAACATCCTGTCAGGGAAGGTAAGAACTGTCTGTCGGCACCTCTTTGAAAGTTCCTCAAGACACTCGCCTCACCTGAAGGCATTCTTCCCATCTGATGACAGTCACCTGGTCTGAAGACTCTTGCCTTGCCTGACTAAAGTCGTTTGTTTTACCTGACTTACCTGTATATTGTATCTGTTTCAGGTTTCCATTGTGCTGGATGGCTGGTGGTCTCAGGAAATGGTATTAGATCATTCCAGAGACATTCGTATGACCCAGCTAGAACCGACTGTCTACTTGGGACACACAAGGAATTACAGGAACCATTTGCTTAATCGCAAGAAGTCTTGGTATCTTGGTCCACTCATGCTTTTTAAAGGTACTGTTGTTGTTCTTGTCTTAAGAGATCTCCTTTCTCTGTTCTCTTGACCTTAACTGCTCTCCTCTTCTCTAAAAATGTTGTCTGAATTCTCTTGTTATTTCTCTTATTCTTCAGGTGCTAACTTATCCCAAGAGATCTGCTTTCATCTCCATGCTCTTGGCCCTAACTGTTCCTCAATCAGCAAATGTGACTGTTCTGAACAGGCAGCATCTTATATTCCTCAACTGTTCAAGAATGTTGTTTGTTTCTCTGGAGTCTCCACAGACACTTTGGTTGGCATCAATCAAGTAAATCTGGACACTGCTAGAGTAAGTCCCTTTCATGATCATTGTGTTAAAAGAATTTCCTATTTTCTTAAATCTGCAAAGACTTCTTCCAAGATGCAGTCTGGGATATAATTTCTCTCCATTGTCATCACTTCCTTAAAGTTGCCCAGTTTCTCCATAACTTCAATATCTAATGTCTTAACAGCAGCAGTTGTTACAAGATCTAAATTACAGCAACATACTTTTGGGGGTAAAAAACAGGGTGTATTAAAGAGTGAGGTAAACATGAACATTGGTTTTAGAAGTCTCATTGTTTTAATGTCTACTTTTCCATGCTTGCAAGAGTCAAACAGAATTCATTGAGGCAGATTTTTTTTGTGGCTGGGTGCCCTTCCTGTCACCAACCCTCATCTGTTTCCAAGGAAGGTAAAATTTCCCTCCATAGCCAGACATGTGTTCATGGAAGATTGGAAATGGACACCACATGCATGACCTTGATGCTCATTTACAACTATCACACTGGCGTGCACACATACTTACAGATACACACACACACACACACACATCATTATCATTGTTTAACATCTGCTTTCCATGCTGGCATGGGTTGGACAGTTTGACTGAAGACTGGCAAACCAGAAGGCTGCACCAGGCTCCAATCCAATCTGGCAGCGTATCTACAGCAGGATGCCCTTCCTAATGCTAACCACTCCGAGAGTGTAGTGGGTGCTTTTACATGCCACTGGCATGAGGGCCAGTCAGGTGGCACTGGCATCGACCATGCTCAAACGGTGGTTTTTACATGCCACCAGCACGGGAGCCAGTCAGGCGGCACTGGCATTGATCATGCTCAAACGGTGCTTTTTACATGCCACCGACACAGGAGCCAGTCAGACGGCATTGGCATCGACCATGTATATATATAAAGCTTGGTTCTTTAGTTCAGGATAGCATTGAAACAAAACTGTTTAATGCCCCAGTAATTATTGTGTTCTACCATGTTGTTGCTGTCATTCCTTGTTCCTTTTACTCTAATTCTGGAATTTATCTCCGTTTCCACAGAACAACCTAATTCTGATCTACAACCCACAACATCCGAAATTGTTTAGCCTTTACTGTGCTGGTGGATCGTCCCAGCTTCCAAACTCCCTCGGGCTCACCCTTGGAATATTGCCACCTTCCATGATCCAGTCCAGGGATCTCCTTGAACAACATCCATTGGTTGTACCTGTCAAGGTGGCACCATCCCTGGAGATTTTGGCTTGCTTCAAGAATTGTCTGGAACAATCAGCTGAAGAAATGGGAGGAATAAATGTATTTATGTTCCTTGTTGCAAAGGTGAGTTTGCGGGGAAAAGTGGACTGGTCCATGTAGAGAGAGTGGGGTGTAGAAAAATGAACAAATGTGTAGAGTGGAGTTGTGGAAGAGAATGGACAAATTAATGTAGAGAGATATACAAAGTGATTGAAAAGTGACTCCCTATTTATTTTTAAATACTTATAGATTATTTATTAACTGTAATTTTTTTCTCATTTTTTTTTTTTGTATTTTTTTTTTTTTTTTTGAGGTATGAAAATTTATTCTTGAATTATATTTCTCTTATCATTCACAAATGACTGAATGCCCGCTTTCCCAGGAGATGGATGCGTCATTGTTGTCTGCATGAATGGTCAGCCAGAAGTCCCAACTTAACACCCTGTGACTTCTTTCTTTGGAGTTGGTTAAAGGAACAAGTCTACTGTACCAAACCAAAGACTTTGGAAGAACTTGAAGGGCGAATACGAGAAGTTATACGTCTTCCATCACATTGGAGTTCCTGGTGCAATCAGTTGATGCAATTCCTGGGAGACTCAAAATGCTGGTGGCGACATCTGGAGCCCATATCGAATTTTGAATAAAACCCCATACTAAATGCTTTCCTCTCATATCCAATTAATAAATAAATAATTTATAAATATTTTAAAATAGGGAGCTACTTTTCAATCACCCTGTAGAGAGAATGGACTGGTCCATATTGAGAGGTGTGGAGAGAAAGGACTGGTTCCTGTGCAGAGTAGGTGTGAAGGAAATGGATTGGTCCATGTAGAGAGGTGCGAAGAGAATGGATTAGTCCATATCGAGAGAATGTGTGAAGAGGATGAGCTGAACCATTTAGAGAGGAATTGTGGAGAGAATGGTAAAAGAGAATGGATTTAGGATCGGACCAGTACATCATTGCAGATTGTTATGTACTACTTGGATAATAGGCAGCAAAAACCTCCCACATTTTACAGGTTAACAAACGTTTTTAACAGCAAACACTTGGTGTGCCCTAGTTCAAACCATGATGGTGACTGAAAAATAAACGGTAAGACATCAGCTACATGAAGACACCATTACCTGCCATTCAACCTCACTGGCATCAAAACAATGGCAGTGTAAAATATGGGAGGTTTTTCTGCTGCACTCTATCTCCTATACTACTCTTACCGTTATCATGGCACTTTCAAACACCTCCATAAGTACTATTACCATCACCACCATCATCCCCATCACAATTGCCTTGCCTACCACCCTTGCCACCAATCACCACTACCACCACACTACTACTACTACCACCACCACCACCACCACCACCACCACTGTATATGTACTACCACTGTGGCTTTATTTTATATAATTACAGGTATTTGAAAAGTGCCGACTCCCTTCAGAAGACAGTGATCAGGGATTGAACTTGTTACAGATGCGGCAAAACATGGAAAAACTGCAGGCGTCGGCCCTCAACCTTCTGTTCCAAATGATCAAACAAGTCCCGTCAATGTGTTTGCAGTATATGGAATCTCAAGGAGATCGTATGATTTCCAGAGTCTTGGAAACTTCAAGAAGTTTAATTTCTTTCCGTATTTTAAAGGTAATTAGCTTAATGGGTTTTAATTAATTTGTTAATTAGTTCTTCTGGTAAAAGTGGTGCTTATTTAACCCTTGGTTAGGCCTCAATGAGCAGGCTTTGATCAAATACATTCCAGTAGTGACCATCATGTCCTTCGGATCAGACACTGTCTATCTGGTACCACGATATCTAGTGTAACCTCCCTCTCTTTAAGATCATAGGAAGTGATATAAAGGAAATTTGGCTGCCATTTCTAGCAGGTTGGGTGGTTGCATAATCTTGTTGTGGGTTTTTTAGCCCCAGGTTAGTCTTTATGACTGCCACAAGATCCAGTCCCTGTTGTGATTTGATGGATGTCATGCCTCAGTGACCTGGAGAGCTATGCCATTGGAGTGCAGGTCTCTAGTAGGGGTCGCCCATGCTGGACAAGTCAAAGATTAGGGGCCCAGACCAATATGGACCACTTCTTCCCAGAGTTTTGTATAGGGCCAATATCCCCTACCTAGACAATTCAAAGCCAGCAAGGCCTGGGAGATGAGGGGCTTCTCTAAGTGGGAGGCAAGGGTTGTGGGGCAGAACTGTAAAAGCCTGGATTCAGCTGGAAAGAAGCAGAAAGGACAGTGGAGAAAGTTGTTGATGGATTATGCTCCACAGGGATCGAAGGGCTTAAGTAAGTAACCCCTTTCAGCAGACCTGAATATATATATAGGCATGGGTGTGTGGTAAGCAGCTTGCTTCCCAACCACATGGTTTCCGGTTCAGTCCCATTATGTGGCACTTTGGGCAAGTGTCAAGTGTCTTCTACTATAGCCTCGGGCTGACCAAAGCCTTGTGAGTGGATTTGGTAGACAGAAACTGAAAGAAGCCTATTGTATATATATATATATATATGTGTGTGTGTGTGTCTTTCTGTCTGTCCCCCACCGCCACCACTACCACCACCATCGCTTGATAACCAATGTTGGTGTGTTTACATCCCCGTAACATAGCGGCTCGGCAAAAGAAACCAATAGAATAAGTACCAGGCTTACAAAGAATAAGTTCTGGGAGTCAATTGTTCAACTAAAGGCAGTGCTCCAGCATGGCCCCAGTCAAATGACTGAAACATATAGAAGAATAAAATAAATATATATATTTATTTATTTATATTCCCCTTCTTGTACCTTGATGGCACCTGCTGACATCTCGTTGCTACCATCATTTCTCCCTTTCCAGCTGGGGTAGATATGTATCCCCCTTAACACCAAACACCTGTGCTTGTCCCTCTATCACACTTTAGTCTCTCAACTACTAGCGTAGCTAGAGTATGTGCCGTGCCTGGAGTGGCCCTTCCGCCCTCGGACCCCACCAAAGACACATATTGCCTGCAACAGGATGACGAGTGCTGCCCCTTTAAAAGTGCCATCCGGGGTGGACTGCCCGTATTCCTGCCAGCTATGCTAGTGCTCTCAACACCCGACATAAAGCCATCTCTCTCAGTTCTACAAGCCTGACTCTTTCAAGGAGTCTTGGCTGGTGATTTACTTGATCTCACTGGTGCTGATGCTGCAAAAGAAGTACTCAATACAGTATAAAGTGTTACAAATTCCATCCAGCCATAGAAATCATGTCAAAGCAGACCTTGGAGTACTATGTGATCCTCCAACCCATTGGATCCTGTCGTTTTGTCCAACCCAAACCTGCAGGGAAAAATGGTCATGAAATAGTAAATGATGATGATGATAATTTCAACTTGTACATCTTCTAATTGTTCAATGTAGGTGCTACTGGATGCTGCTACCACAGAATCCGTGATGAGATTCGATTCTCAGTTAAACACTTACATCATAAAAGAGCAAACGTTGGCCATTGTCCAGAATATGTCTGTTATTGAGAATCTTCTGCTGAGGTGGAGAATTTGGACCAGAGGTCCATCATCTGTGATGGAATTACTCTTCAAAGCCCTTGAATGTTTGGTCAGAGATGACCATCCACATCAAATGTTCAACATTAAACAATATCAAGCTGGAAACTTTGTACAACGAGTTTTTCTTATGTATCAGGTGAGTAGAAACTTCTTTCAGGTGTGTGTGTGTGTATGTGCATGCAAACGTATGAGCTTGTGTGTTTATGACAGAGAGAGAGAGACAAACAGACAGACAACTATTTCAAATAATATAATGCATGTCTGTATGGTTGTGTGTCTGTGTGTCTTGTCATTATCTTCATCAAAAGGATTAATGTCCATTTTTCCAAATTCTATTCTGAATTTTACAGGTTTGCAGTATATTCTCTGTCTGTCTGTGTGTCTCTCTTTAGTATGTTCCTCCTTCAATTTGTTTGAGATTCAGCCTCAACCATTTTGTCTGGATCTCTATCATCACAGGTCCCCCTTCATCACCCCCACCCATCAATTCTTGCATTTTTTCTACCACCAACTTATATCCCTTTTACACCTAGTAAAACCAACACCACATATATACCAGTTATTACCTGTCTTATACATCTCTTCATATCTTGTCACTTTACCATCATCTTCCATTACAACCTGTTTCTTCTGTTCACATCGTCTTCATCTCACAGTTCCACGCCATCCACCTCACATTAACTTCTTCAATTATCCCATCTTTATTCTTATCTCATCTTATTCTCTGTCTACTCTCAAAACACCAAAAATCATTTCCTTCCAACAGAGAGTTCTTCTCAATCTATTGATTTTTTAACCATGCAAGCATTGGAAGAGTAGATGTTAGAACGATAATGATGATAACAGTGCAGTTTGTTTGCCATTTCTGGTTATGTAATGTGAGCAATGTCTTCACTTCATAGCTATATGCTTTTCAGTTCAGTTTATTTTCACAAGTATCGTCACGAATATAGTTCCATGCTGGTGCCATGTATAAAGCACTCATGCTGGTGCCACATAAAAAGCACCCAGTACACCATTGTAAAGTGGTTGATGTTAGGAAGGACATATAGTTACAGAAACCAACCCATACCAGCATGGAAAATGGATGTTAAATGATGATGATGATAATGGGTCCAAAACTAACATTAAATAGTTAATGCCCATGATTGGAATTGTCGGGCAAAATGCTGTGCTTGAGAAGACCTGTTGAGTCAAGAGAAATCATTGTTGTGGCTGATGCCAGTGCTGCCTGACTGGTACCCATACTGGTGGCATGTAAAATGCACCATTTGAGCATGCCTGATGCCAGTGCTAGTGGCACATAAAAGCCACCATTTGAGTGTGGTCAATGCCAGTATCACTTCACTGGCTCCCATGCCAGTGGCACATGAAAAGCACCATTTGAGTTTGGTTGATGCGAGTGCCACCTGACTGGCCCTCATGCCAGTGGCATGTAGAAAGCATCCACTATACTCTCGAAGTGGTTGGTGTTAGGAAGGGCATCCAGCTGTAGAAACCTTGCCAGATCAGATTAGAGTCTGGTACAGCCTCCTGACTTGCCAGTCCTCAGTCAAACCGTCCAACCCATGCCAGCATGGAAAGTGGACGTTAATCAGTGATGATGATGATGATTACGATGATATTAACAGATAGCATTAGGATGTGTGATTGTGAAGGTAACCACCATTGGCTATTTTCCTACATTTCTACCAGTGTTTGTTACGACATCTTTTACATTTCATTTCATTGTCTATTTGTTCACAGGAATTAGTACGAGAACATGAACCAGTGCCATCGGCAACAATCAGCAGTTCCATTGTCGCAATCATTCAGAAAATGGTTGGTTCTCCCCCAGACTCTCACCTGATAGTAGCTGTCTGTGATTTTCTATTGTTGATGCACCCTGCTGCTGATACCTACATAAATTATGCAAGATCCGGCTTCTATTTCAGTTGCTGGTGGGGTAAGTTCTACGTTTTATATAACTTCTCTCATCTTCTTAGGGCTTTCTTCTCTTCAGTGTGTTTTACATCTAGTTCACAATTATGGAATGCCATGGGCTTCATTGGTTGTGTTCGGGGGTCTTAGTAAACCTCTGTAGTCATAACTGTGTTGTCACATGTCAGACATACTTCCATCTGCAGCAGTCTATCTGTTATCCAAATTAAGTTATATGTCTTTGGTAGAATTTTTAATTAAGCTAATTATCTTATATACTTACTACCACTGTAATTTTAATTAATTAATTAATTCATTCATTCATTCTTGGCTTGTTTCATTAAGTGGCTACTTTACTGCAAATTGAGAGTTTGGTGCAATGCTATAGTGGATAAGAGCGCAGGCTACTAACCCCAAGATTCCGAGTTCAATTCCAGGCAGTGACCTGAATAATAATAATAATAATAATAATAATAATAATAACAACAACATTGAAAAATACCTTAAGAATGAGAACCCAGGTTTGAAATTTCCCCAAGACACCTGATGAAGGCTGGAGGGTATATCAGCCGAAACGTTGTGTTAACAACAAACAAGATGAGGACAAATATCTGTAAGTGTAAATAATTTAAATAATGTAAATAATGCGAGAGTTTGGTGGGTCAAACTTCCACCCACCAGCTCACCTCTTCGTCCTTCCCCATTCACTTCTGTTCACCTTGCACCTTAAAGGTCCACACAGATGCTTCAATGTTTCTAGTTTTAAGCCCTTCCCTCCCCCATCATCCCTTCACCCTCTCTTCTAAAATGTGAGTAGCCACGCGACCTGTCCACAGCAAGAAACTTGTCCTGCTCCGGCCCCATCTCTCATACTTTAACCCTTCATCTCCCAGCATAAAGGCACCCCTCTTGGGGTTCCTACTCTTGCCAGCTGTATGGTGGCCTCACTAATGCTGATGGCATGAAGAAAGCATCCAGCGCCCTCTATAAAATAGCTGGCATTAGGAAGGGCTTCCAGCTGTGGTAACCATGCCAACGTAGACAGCCCAACCCATGCCACCATGGGACAGGGACATTAAATGAGTGGGATGATGTATTGTGTCCTCAGCTGAAATAGTTAGCTGTCAAATTGCTCAGTCCATCTAACTGTAAAAGGGTACCACACAAGAGGGGAAACAACTTGTAGAAACAATTTATGCAAAATTTATAAGTTGTTAGTTTTTGCTGTTGTTTAGCCCCAGGCTGGCCCCAAGCAGACTTATGTTCAAAGACGTTCCAGCCATGACCCTCTATCCATTTAGGAGTATCTAGGATTACATTACCTAATACCATAATTCTTGTGTTTAAGGTGATTTGGCTGCTATTTCTAGCTGGTCAAGAAATGCTATAGAGGATCCGCAAATAGTGAAGTCACTGCTAAATTAATGAGCTAAACATCATCGTTAAAATGTCAAACAATTTTAATTAATTATAATTTCACATGTGGACACAGGTGTGGCTACATAGGAAGTGGTTTGCTTTCCAACCACATGGTTCTGGGTTCGATCCCAGTGTGTGACGCCTTGGGCAAGTGTCTTCTGATTATAGCCTTGGGCCAGCCAAAGCCTTGTAAGTGGATTTGGTAGACAGAAACTGAAAGAAGCCTATTGTGTATACATGTGTGTGTGTGTTTGTGTGTGACCCCCCCACCACTGCTTGACAGCTGGTGTTAGTTTGTTTATCTCCCCTTAGCTTATTGTTTCAGCAGCTTAAGAGACTGATAAAACAAATAATACGTATCAGGGTTGATTTGTTTCACTAAAAATTCTTTAAGGCAGTGCTCCAGCATGACCACAGTCTAATGACCAAAACAAGAAAAAGCTAAAAAAAAAAGTAAAGGATGTAACGAGACAAGAAACCAAATCAATCAGTTTTAATTATATTTCTGTCTCATTACATCAATTTATTTCTCCTGTAGAGAGCATCCCTGGGTAATCTCGGTTGTTATTTTAAATCGTTAATTTGTACACTACTGAGTTCAGTTGCTAACTGTGGGGATGGGGGGGGGGGGGGGCAGGTGTAGTACCACTGAAGTGTTGCTTGGTATCACTCCAGTATTGTGTGGTGCCACTGTGGTACTGTGTGATCTGGTTGAACTCTTCTGTGGCACCACTGCACCCGTCTTGTACTACAGCGATACTGTATGGTGCTAGTGCAGGGCTGTATGATACCACTGCATCGTTGTGTTGTACCGCTGTAAGTTTTGAGTGGTACCACTGCCATAATGGTGGAAGTAATACCATGGCAGTGGTGTTGGTGGTGTTGACTTTAGTGTTGTGATGAGTTTGTAGTGTTAGGGTGGTTGGAGTGTGAGAATTGTGACTGTAGTAGGGAAATATGATTGTATTTCTCTTTGCACCGTTGTTATCTGTCTGTCTGTTTGTCTCTCAGGTGTACCTGGCACTCCCATTGCTAGGAGAATCAGCAGGAAGAATCGCACAATTGATCAAGTGAGACTGGCCAGCCTTGGTGATTATGACAATGTAACTGAAGGAACCAGAAAAGGTAAGGCATTCCCAAACTGTATCCATTCTCTTTTATTTTCAGGCACTGTCTATCTTGGACAATATTATCCAATGTGTTCTTCATTCATTCATTTTTATATTAGATGGTAAAGTATGATTCAAGGGATATTTGGCTGCTATTTTTAATAATTTGAACACCCACATTGAGGCATTCAATTGTCTGTATCCTTCCTTTAAGATAGTACAACATGGTTTGACCTCTTTTGTCACCATATTTCTGTTGAAATGTTCTGTGTTTCTTTCAATTAATTTTAAATATAACAAAGAATTTAGTAAAATAACTTAGTTATCATTAAACTAGTGTTAGGAACATAAATTGCGACTAAGGTTTGGTGGAAGATTTTTAATTCAAAACTTATGAAAACAAGACTTTTGTACTACAGAGCCAGAAGTGGTTTCAGTCGGGTCAGTATGAAAAAGGTTAAATTAATCATTTGTTAGCCTTTTGTCCCCATATTTCTGTTGAGATGTTTTGTGTTTCTTTCAATTCATTTTAAATATAACAAAGAATTTAGTAAAATAACTGAGTTATCATTCAGCTAGTGTTAGGAACATAAATTGTGACTAAGGTTTGGTAGAAGATTTTAATTGAGAACTTATAAAAACAAGACATTTGTTCTACAGAGCCAGAGGCAGTTTCAGGCAGGTTGGTATCAAAAGACTTAAAGGAGATTTGGCTGCTGTTTCTAGTAGGTCAGGTGACCATATAGAAGCAATAATTGCCATAAGTTGTATTTCTCACTGAAATGACTATTGTGGTATTGTTTTTTATGATGGTGATGTTTTGTTTCTTTCTAGGCCTCTTCCGGACGGTGTCTTTTGTATCATCTAGCAAGCCTGTGTATGATCGACAGATCGGGATGAACCGACCTCGTTCAGCTTCATATCCAAGCAATAATGAATTAAGAGGATGGAAGACACAAAAGGATAAACAGAATTATGCCGAACAGTTTCAAGATGGTAAAAAGCTTTCTTCGAAGATTCACTCGCAAAGCGAGAAAACACCAGATTCTTGTGGAACAGATAACAGTTTCAACGAAGCAGACAGCAACGATTTTAACGATAATTCTGCCTGCAGTTCCGGAAAGTCTGCTGCCAGTGCTGTTGATGGCAACCTGTCTCAAAAACTGAGTTCAATCGACCAAGACAACAGTAGCAGTCACTGTCGTCGTCCCCTTTATTCTCTGTCTGAATCTATGTCCCCTACAAGCTGTGATATTGGTAGTTCTTTGGATTCTGATGATGATGATGATGATGATGATGATGTGTATGAAAGTGAAGATCATGAGACTACAGAGAAAGGTCTTGTAGTCCTCTGTGCTGGTATGGCCCTTTCTTTCTTTTTTTTTTATTTTTATCTGTTTTGTGTTCTTAAGATGCGACATTTTAATTTTATAGCTTATCTGAGCATTGACACACTAAAGTTTTGGCATCTACCTGTTGGCTTTGTAGAAACCTACAAAATTATACACCATCTTTCCAACAACTTTGGCCATTTTTTAAAAATTCAGTATCTCTACCATTCATGTACATGCCTATAAAATCCAAAACAAAAAAAAAAAAACAGTGCCATACCCTTGACTTGATTTTCAGAAACGTTTTTCACACTTGGAACTGGCGAAGCTTGAAATAAACTGTGTCAATTGTAAGCTGTCAGGACCACTACGTCCTTCAAAACTTCCTTGCTCCCAAAAATTCACCAGCACTTATTCCTTACTGGCACCCATGCCAATCTTTCCTTCATTGGACACTAAACTCGGCTTGCGAAGACCTGTTGGGGCAAGTGAAATTGAAATCGAAATTGTGATTGAACCATATTCGATGACTGGCACCTGTGCCAGTGGAGCACTAATAGCACCGTCCGAGCATGATCATTGCCAGAGCAGTTGTCTGGCTTCTGTGCTAATCAATGAAATGATCAATGAAATGATCTACATTTCCTCATGTGTCTTCTTTTAAGACCACAGCACTGGTGCTGGTGCCACGTAAAAAAAACACCCAGTACACTCTGCCAAAGCAGACAAAGGAACCTGGTGTGACCTCTGGCCTTGCTGGCCCCTGTCAAACCGTCCAACCCATGCTCGCATGGAAAATGAACATTAAGTGATGATGATGATGATGATGATGATGATGATGTAATGTAGTCTTTAAAAAATCCTCAATGCTGATTGGCTCTGGATACACATACCATATCTTCTCACTCCCATCACATGACTGTCTGAGTGAGTCATGAGGAACGTAAGAAGATGCGGTATATATATTGGGTGTGACTGTGCTATAGAGGTAGTGTGGTGGTGTGGATGTAATGGCTGTAGTAGTAATAGTGGGGTAGTGTTGTAGCTGTAATGGTGGTGGCTGTAGGGATGTGGTAGTAGCTATAGTGGAGAGGTTGTGAATGCTATAGGTGTGGTGGTGGTGGTGGCATGGTTGCTGTAGTAGTGTTATGGTGTTCATTGAACCATTACTTCTTAAACTACCAATTTTTCTTATATTTCCAGGTTTACTAGAACTAATGTGTTCGACATTAATTGTCTTTGATGAAACCCAATTAGACAAGCTTCTCTTTAATGTTATTAATGCAAGAGTCCTCATTGTTCTGGCACACAACAGTTCTGCAGAGATTAGAGCCCTCGTCATTCGGGTAAGTCAAGGTTTTTTCATCCACATCATCTTTTAAATGAAATACTTTTCTATCACCTGCCCAGACGTGGCTGTATGGCTGAGAAGCTTGCTTCCCAATCATAAGGGCTTGAGTTCAGTCCTATTGTGTCACCTTGGCACATGTCTTCTACTATAGCTCCAGACTGACCAAAGTCTTGTCAGTGAATTTGGTAAAGAGAAACTGAAAAAAGATTGTTGTACATGTGCCTCATATGCTTCTTAACCAATATGTGCCATCAGTTGCTGATATTGGTTTCAAATTTTTACACAATGCCAGCAATTTTCTCAGTGTATAAGTACGTAACTGGTACTTATTTTATTGACCTCAAAAGGATGAAAAACAAAGGTGACCTTGGCACAATTTGAACTCAGATGCCACTAAGCATTTTGTTCAGCATGCTAACAATTCTGCCAGCTTGCTGCCTTTACCAGTCACTAATATTCACTGATTTCATATAAAGGAAGCTTTGCTTTCAGACCAGAGTTACCTCTCTTTGGTATCTGGTGCTGAAGAGAACTAAAGAGTTCAAAATGCATCCATCAGTCCAATAGAGGTCATTTTTCAAGGACTGCTTATTCTCATTGTGTCCTTCCTGTTTTGACCCTTTTGGCACTAACCTGCTTGATTCTGTAACACAAATTTCCTGTTCTAAAACCATCTAAATTAAAATCTTGTTCCATCAAAATTTCCCATTAACTCGTGTTCCAAACTTCAGGTTAATAATGGCAAAGTTATTTTACCAAATTCTTCATTACTTTCAAAATAAATTGAAAATAAAGGCAACGTATATCAACAGGAATACAGTAAAGAAAGGGTTAAGATGGTAAGGGGTGTGATATGAGGGAAATTTGACTGCTATTTCTAGCAGGCTAAGTGACATTTTAGAGAGCTCTTTGTTGTTGTTGTTGTTACTGTTATCATTGCTGTTGTTGTTATTGTTGTCTCTTTCTGCAGCTCCTTGATATCTACCTCCAACGATGCCGCAACAACCATGTTGAAGTCTTCCTTAAGCTAAATGGTTTCCATCTGCTAGCAACTCAACTTTACCATTACCAGTCAGAGAAAACTCTGGTAGAGATGGCTTTCTCAATAATGCTTGCCAAGCAATTCACTATGGACGAAGGGTAAGTCCTCTCTCTCTTCTGATTCTCTTTAGTCAGGTTGTTTCTACTTTTAATTCTGGCAGAAGTAAGACTCTGTGTGTAAAGGAAAATTCTGACTAGTGGAGATTTAAATCACAAACTATTGATATATATATATATATATATATATATATATATATATATATATATATAAATTAAAAAGGGTAAAGGATTATCAATTTATTAATTCATTAATAAATCAACAATTAATAATTTTTACCAAGCCCATCGGTATGTAAGCACCATTATTGGTGGTGAACTTATTTAAAAGTTCATATATATTTATAAACATAATTAAGGGATCAGCAAATATTTGCTTCACCATATACCGAAGTTCAGAAATAGCAGCTAAAAAAGCTGAGAATCCCACAGATAGCATCACTTGTAACTCACAAAGGCAAAAACAAGAAGAAAAAAACAATGAAAACTAACCATTCCGACGGTTAACAGTAGACGCGTTCCTGGATTATGAGTGATACTCAATTTCCTTCATCAATACTGTATTCCAGCAGTAAATTCGACTATGCTAGCAAACTGTGCAAGCATGAACGAGTAACATTCCACACCGACACAGATCTGAAAGCATAACCGAATCCACCTCGGTCAGCTAGTTCTCAGCTTTTTTAGCTGCTATTTCTGAACTTCGGTATATGGTGAAGCAAATATTTGCTGATCCCTTAATTATGTTTATATATATATATATATATATATATATATATATATATATATATATATATTAATAAATCTTAGAGTAGCAAAAAATTTAGAAATTCTATTTGCTACCAGTGATCTAGCGAGAAAAAGAAAACTAGTCAATAGACTATATATTATTCATATAAATACATACAGTGTACATTTAAACACACAAGAGAGATGTCCATAATAGGACATCTAACCCGCTAGAAGGAGCAGCCAAACTCCAAACCACAATTAGGGATAATTTCAAAAAGGGAATGAAAAATAAAAACATTTACCATATATTTCGTGAACCATGGTTTCAAGCTATTTTTAGCAAATTAAAATAATTTGCTAGGCCAGCTATCATCAGCAGGAAAGCCAAGATTAACGTATAAACACAAGGCAATACATAGAACATGCCTCGTGCATATCTACCGTGCATGTGCGGTTTTCTTATCGGCAGCAAATACAAAAAATGCCCATTTTCATTCCCTTTCCAAATTATCCCTAATTGTGGTTTGGAGTTTGACTGCTTCTTCTAGCAGGTTAGATGTCCTTTTATGGACATATTTCTTATGTGTTTAAATGTACACTGTATGTGTGTATATATATATGTATGTATGTATGTATGTCTATGTATATTGCTCAGTTACATTTCAACACTATTTTCTACATGTTCTTGTTGTTGTTGTTCTGCCAGCTTTGACTTCAGCCAACTGCCCCATGTGAACCAAGTACAACTCTCATCAGCTCCACTGCTTCTGTCTCTTCTGGAGAAATCTTCTGAGGACTTTGCCTTAGCCTCTTCTTTTTTAATCATTCTTCATCAGGTAAGACATATTTTAACACACAAACAGTTAAACCCTATCCTTGTCCTCCATAATCCCATGACAGAAGAGAATTCTGTCAGGGGATCGATTTTTTTTAACCATCATCATCATCATCATCATCATTTTACATCTGTTTACCATGCTGGCATGGGTTGGATGATTAAAAAATTACTATTTTTAAATCTCAGAACGAGAGATATTTCAGCAACAGTACTTTGGAGTAAAGATTGTTTGCCAACATAACATGGCAGTCCTGGTTTAGGACTAATGTGTCTCCTGGGGTTAAATTACAGCAACATTCGTCCTAAACCAGGACTGCCATGTTGGCAAGCAATCTTTACTCCATGAGTTGGATGGTTTGACAGGAACTGGCAGGCCAGAGAGTTGCACCAGGATCCAATTATCTGTTTTGGCTTGGTTTCTATCGTCGGGTGCCCTTCCTAATACAACCACTTTACAGAGAGTAATGGATGCTTTTTTCATGGCGCCAGTACCAGTGCTTTCAATGTGGCACCAGCATGGGTGCTGTTACATGACGCTAGCACAGGTGCTTTTAACATGGCACCAGGGGGTGGGGGTGCCAAATAGCTTGCAAGACAAAGACCCTTGAAAAGGAAACTATTTTAAAATAATGGAGGAAATATATCCAAACTCCTACAAATAAATATATTGGTTTATAACCAAGTAAATGCATTGGCATTGGTATTTCTTTTGTTACATCATAAAAGGTTTAATATAGTACAATGTGGTGAAGTGGTTCCTGTTTCTTGCCATGGATTGAGAAGCACAGGGTACAGCCAAAATGTTTTCCTTGTTTTACAGGCTGGCAAACGTTTTGCAACGAATGTACCAAATGCTTTGATCCAAACCATGATGGTAACTGAAAGAAAGACCCCAAAATAGTAGTAAAACATTAGTTACAAGAAGATACTGTTATCTGCCACCAAACAACATTTATTAATATAACTACCATGCGTCAAAGCGAAAGGAATGAGAAGAGGTTTTTTGGCAACACTTTGTGCAGTGTAAGGGGGGGGGAGAATATATGTAAAATTATTGTGATGTCATGCTTGAGAAGAAAACCCATCAAGCTGAGTAAAATTTCAGTTGCGGCAGATACTGGTGTCATGCAAATGGCACCCGTGCTGGTGGCACATAAAAGCACCCATTATACTCTCAGAGTGGTTGGCGTTAGGAAGGGCATCCAGCTGTAGAAAACCATGTCAAAACAAACTGGAGTGTGGTGCAGCTTCCAGCTTGCCAACCCTGGTCAAACTGTCCAACCCATGCCAGCATGGATAATGGACGTAAAATGATGATGATGATGATGATGATGATGACTTAGGTTGCAGTTTTATGACCTAGGTGACATTTCTATATGTTCTCTCTCTCTCTCTCTCTCTCTCTTTATCTCTCTCTCTCTTTATCTCTCTCTCTCTCTTTATCTCTCTCTCTCTCTCTATCTCTCTCTCTCTCTCTCTCTCTCTCCAGCCAGTGGTCAGTTTGTAATTTATATCCAATTTCTTTATTGCAGATGTTTGAATGTAATTCTGTGATTTGTGCAGCTTTGATGGACTCGGGACTCACTGAAACCCTCTGTAATTTTTTGGCCAAGATGAACCAGTTTTACAACAGGTAAGTTATCAGAGTGGGTGGTGGTGGTGGTGGTGTTGAGGTGTTATTTCAGTGTTGCAAGTGTTGCCAGAACGATGAACTGTAGTGGTAGTGGTGGTAGTGAATTGTCATAATAATAATAATGGTTTCAAATTTTTTCACAAGGGCAGTGGTTTTGGGGGAGGGAATGATTGAATTAGATCAACCCCAGTGGTCAACTGGTACTTATTTTATCGGCCCTGAAAGGATGAAAGGCAAAGTCAACTGTGGCGGAATTGTCATAATAATAATAATAGGAAACTTGATAGCATTGGTTTTGTTGAATGTGGGTTGGATAGGTGTGTAATATAATATGATTAATAGCAACAGAAGCTCTATTAATATCAAAAGGTAGTATTTTTCTTCCGCTTAAAGTGGTTGTTGTATTAGAACATACAATACTGTGTTACTTACCATGAGAGAATCTCTCATAGGGGCTTCAAATTTTATATATATATAGGAGATAAATATTCTTTTCTACTCTAGGCACAAGGCCCGAAATTTTGGGGAGGGGGCCAGTCGATTAGATTGACCCCAGTACACAACTGGTACTTAATTTATTGACCCCGAAAGGATGAAAGCTAAAGTCGACCTTGGTGGAATTTGAACTCAGGATGTAAAAACAGACAAAATAGCGCTAAGTGTTTCCCCCGGCGTGCTAACGTTCCTGCCGGCTCACTGCCTTAGAAGGAGATAAATATTACGTTTTGTAATTATATATATATATATATATATCAAAATCAAAAATCAAATCACAATCAAATGGAGATTGTAGTTGTGGCCGATGCCAGTGCTGCCTGACTGGCTCCCGTGTTGGTGGCAATCAATAAGCACCATTTATGCATGGGTCGTTGCCAGTGTTATCTGACTGGCTCCCTGTGCTGGTGGTATATAAAAAGCACCATCTGAATGTGGTTGATGCCAGCCCCCACCGCCCCGACTGGCTCCTGTGCCAGTAGCATGTGAAAAGCACCATCCAGACATGGATGATCCTGACTGGCTCCCATGCCGGTGGCACGTAAAAAGCACCCACTATACTCTCAGAGTGGTTAGCGTTAGGAAGAGCATCCAGCTGTAGAAACCTTGCCAGATCAGATTGGAGCCTGGTGCAGTCGCTGGCTCTCTAGACCTCAGTCAAACCATCCAACCCATACCAGCATGGAAGAAGGATGTTAAATGATTATGATGATGATGATGATGATATATATATATATATATATATATATATATATATATATATTGGAAGGTTTGGAGGTGATGCACAGGAATTATATATTAGAAAAAATAATAAGGTACTCAGATATCAACCATCCAAATATCTGAGTACCTTATTATTTTTTCTAATATATATATATATATATGTATATAGTATAGTTTGTTATTTGTTATATTTTTGGAGTGTGTGTTCTTAGAGAGTCTTTTATTTCATAACTTCAAAGTAAGAACCGGTGGTTGCTATTAAGTTTACTGAGAAATACATCAAATGAATTACTTGACAACAAAATGTCATCCTGCTTCGAACCTATTTCCAGCTTTCATTTATCATGGTTTCCTTCTGCAGTTCTTTGCTCCAGGGTGTGGCTCCCCAAAAGAGCTTCCCACATTTTACAAGTTGGCAAACATTCCAATATCAAAAGCATGGTGTGTCACCAGTCCTAACTATGATGGTAACTGAGAAAATAGTTTAACATTAGCAACATGAAGACATTAATTTGACTAGTGCCACCCCACTGGCTTGTGTAAATTTGGGGAGGTTTTGTCTGCCGCACCCTGTGTAAGTGATTGTGTTAAATCAATGATTCTTGTTTTATTTGCTGTGTTTTATTGTTATTCATAACTGTTTTTTGTTTTTGTTGTTCTCTTCCACAGACCAATGGATGAACGGCAATCAGTGTTTGATCGACTCAAGAAACTCTTCACAGCTGTAGCTCTTAGAGAATTTAGGTAATTTCATTGGATTTAAATGAGAAAAGAAACGAAAGAGAGATGGATGTGTGTGAATTCAAATCTGCTGAAATGTTGGGTCCTCAACCTTTTAACATTTAAATCACTCAGGTCCGGCTCAAATATTGTACTTGTTTTATGTTCACACTGACCAGATCTAGCCTCTCACACCTACTCTATAACGTCATTCTAAAAATAAGCATTAACATTAGGAGCAGGAGTGGCTGTGTGGTAAGATGCTTGCTTCCTAACCACATGGTTCCGGGTTCAGTCCCACTGCGTGGCACCTTGGACAAGTGTCTTCTATTATAACCTCGGGCTGACCAAAGCCTTGTGAGTGGATTTGGTAGACGGAAACTGAAAGAAGCCCGTTGTGTATATATATATATATATATATATATATATATATATATATATATATATATATATATATATATATATGTATGTATGTGTGTATGTGTGTGTCTGTGTTTGTCCCCCCAACATCGCTTGACAGCCGATGCTGGTGTGTTTATGTCCCTGTAACTTAGCGGTTTGGCAAAAGAGACCGATAGAATAAGTACTAGGCTTACAAAGAATAAGTCCTGGGGTCAGTTTGCTCGACTAAAGGCGGTGCTCCAGCATGGCTACAGTCAAATGACTGAAACAAGTAAAAGAGAGTAAAGAGTAGAGAGTAACATCATCAAAATCTTGAATTTGTGAATTAATGCAAGATTAATTAAAGACTATGAATAAATAAGCATTTCATTTGACAGAATAATCTGAATGCTGACGAGTTAATTACGAAATTAGTTCAATATGACCCCTCATTTGTTGTTTTGGTTGTTTATTAAACAACATCTTATTGATTTAAGTGAAACAACATAGAATCTGAGCCCAATGATCCAATTAAATTATAAATCAAAAACAACTTTAGCTATGTAAACCTTATCAATTGCACATTCCCTGTCTTTGTGTTTTATTTATACACTGAATTTGCTGCAGGATGGTGTTCAGGGAACACTTCCCATACAAGGCTGAGTGTTAACAAACACTTACAGACCAGATGTGACAGCTCACTTTGCAATCACCAAGAATGGTAGATATATCTATGTCACCATTGTTGTCGCTTATCAATACCACATGACAGGCTTCTTTCAGTTTCCTTCTGCCAAATTAACTTACAAGGTTTAGATTGACCCAGCCACGTGAAAAGCACTAAGTCCATTCTGCTGAGTGGTTGGTGTTAGCAAGGGTATCTAGCTGTAAAGATCCTTCCAAAATAGTCGCTGAAGTCTAGTGCAGGCTTCAGCCTGGCCAGCTTTTGTGGTACCATCCCACCCATGCCAGCATAGAAGGCAGATGTTAAACGATGACGATGATGATGATGATGATGGTGATTTATCCAAAGTTTCATGCTGTGAGACTGGACCTTAACTACATCGTAGTCGGGAAGATTTTACCCCTTCTTATTTTCAAATCTGTTTTACAGTTCCAAATTACTTCCAAATCAATTATTTTATTTATATCTTTCAGCCTTAGTGGAAACTCTCATTATCAAAACTTTGAAGAAATTCTCAGCCTCCTGAAAGCTCTTGAAGAACGGGAAAAGATTGTTTATGGTAAGTTCTTCAACTTTATATTTACAAGAGTTGTTGTTTAGCCCCTGGTCAGCCTTGATTGAGCAGACATATGATTATAGGCATTCCAGTCATGACCATCCTTTTTAAGTATAATCCATCCAAGACTATGTTTATTCTGAATTTACATTTTGTTCCCTATTTAAGATGGTACATTGGTCATTCTGTTCCCTTTTTAACTATTCCCACAAGCTCTCAAACCACCCCTAAACTCTGCCCATAAATGTACTCAGCATTTAATCCTTTAGCATTAAAACTGGCCACATCCAGCTCAAATATATTCTCAGACCAGCCAGATTTGGTCTCTCACACCTACTCTGCAATGACATTGTAAAAATAAACAACCACATCATTGAAAGCTTGAATCTGCAAGATAATACAAGATTAATTCAAACCAGTGTGACTAAATAAACATATTTACCAGAGTAATCTGAATGCTAAAGGGTTAACTCTGAGTATCAACTCAGAATAGTTCCAGACCCGAACAATGTATTACCTCCCCGACCACACACCCTTCCATTCTAATGCGGAACTGGTTTTAGTCTAAAACTTCTATCTTTTACAGGTCCATCATCCTTTGAGGTGAAGAACATAAAACAATTGGAATATCATATTTTTTACCAAAGTCTTCAGTTTGTTGAAGTGCCACATGAAAATAACAGTTCTTCAGCACAGAGAGGCCGCAGTAAAACAAACAGTAAGTGGTTGCCATTTATTACAGTTTGAACTTTGACCAAAATCCTCCATGCGGTGTCTTTCTGATGCCATTGGAATACTAGCTACTAGGAACCTCTTTTAGCAGCATCCTGAAGGCTAGTAGCTGTTTCAACCTGTGGTGCCAGTGCCATGTAGAAAGCATTGGTGATGGTGCCATATAAAAAGCATCCAGTACACTTTGTAAAGTGGTTGGCATTATGAAGGGTATCCAACAATAACAACTATGTCGAAGCAGACATTGGATCCTGGTGCAGCTGTCTGGCTAACCTGCTCCTGTCAAACTGTCCGACCCATGCCAGCTTGGAAGATGGACATTAAATGATGATGAACAGCTAATAGCATTTAACACACTTTCTATCTATATTGATATTGTGGGGAATAATATGGAATGGTTAAAATATGTGAGACAAAATGGCTGAGTTCCTTTCAAATATTGTGCTTCATGGAGGCAAAGTGGCTGAGTTCCTTCCAAGCATTGTGCCTCATGGAGGCAAAGTGGATAAGTGGCACAAGTGTTGTGCCGCATGGAGGCAAAGTGGTTGAGTTCCTTTCAAGCCTTGGGCCTCATGGAGGCAAAGTGGATAAGTGGCACAAGTGTTGTGCCGCATGGAGGCAAAGTGGTTGAGTTCCTTCCAAGCGTTGTGCCTCATGGAGGCAAAGTGGATAAGTGGCACAAGTGTTGTGCCGCATGGAGGCAAAGTGGTTGAGTTCCTTTCAAGCCTTGGGCCTCATGGAGGCAATGACTGAGATTTTTGACATTGTGTTGTGCTTGAGAAGACCCATCAAGCCGAGCAAAATTGCAGTTGTGACAGACATCGGTGTCGTGCAAATGGCACATAAAAGCACCCATTACACTCTCAGAGAGGTGGGCATTAGAAACGGCATCCAACCATAGAAAACCATGCCAAATCAGACTGGAGTCTTGTGCAGCTTACCAGCCCTGGTCAAACTGTCCAACCCATGCCAGCATGGACAACGGACATTAAATGATGATGAGGAGGAGGAGGAGGATGAATTAGTTGTCCCTCTGGTCTTCCATTAGGGTATCTTCTGATATATCTTTAGTGATCCCTCTGGTGTACCATAGATCTTGTATTAATGCTTTAGCATTTATTTGTTGTTATATTAGGGGCCACTGTCATTCTATTACTATCACATTCTGGTGTTACCTTAAGGGTTCATTTATATCTTAATATAAACATTAGGGTCCAAATTGTTCTTTTTTTTATGACCCTTCTGTTTGTTTATTTTGCAATTATTTATTTATTTATTTTTCTGTTCTATTTCAAGATGAGCAACAACAAAGCCTAAAAAACAAGGAACTGAAGAATTCGCAGTGGTCTTTGTTGCCTTTGTCTGATCCCACAGACAAATTCCTCTCCAACATATCCCAGTGGTCAACTCTATGGGGTCAGAAAAAGAAGAAAGAGACCAATAAAGTGGCAGGATCTGAACTCTCTGACCGTTTAAGAAAACTAATTGTCATGGCTGTAGATCTGGTAGTGTTTGGGGGTAAGAACCTTTGTTTTTGCTTGGTTTATTTTGTTTGGTGTGTGGAGGTGCTGTACTCTTATTTGTGTTGTAGAGTACTTTCACTCAACATTTACTTGTGTGAGTTGACAAATGTCATTTCTGGTGTGTGTGTGCAGACATGGCTATGTGGTTAAGAAGCTTGCTTTGCAACCATGTGGTTTTGTGTTCAGTCCCACTGCATGGTACCTGAGAAAAGTGTCTTTTAGCATAACCTCAAGCAGACTAATGCCTTGTTGAGTGAATAATTTGTTTGGTAGAAATTGTATGGAAACCAGTTGTGTGTGTGTGTGTGTCTATATCTCACATGGATAGGAAAGCCTTCTTTTTTCTGTCGAGGGCTTATATGCCCCTTTATTCGACTATTTTCCTTAGTCATTGCATGGTGACCGCCATAAGCTTTAAGCTTATATAAAAATACCAACATTATTATTTACAGGATTGTAAGTCACAACACCGTAATAAAAAGACCATTTGCACCGAAAGCATATATATATATAAATGGAACAAAAACGCAATAGAGGACAATAAAAACATTCAAACAGATGACGATACAAGTAAATATGGGGTTGAAAATAGAATTTTGGATAGAAAAGGTCAAAGGTCATGTGATGTGCCACCAGAGCTAATGTTCCAAAAAAACGAATTATTTTATAGTGTGTCATCATCATCATCGTTTAACGTCCGTTTTCCATGTTGGCATGGGTTGGATGGTTTGACTGAGGTCTGGAGAGCCAGAAGGCTGCACCAGGCTCCAATCTGATCTGGCAAGGTTTCTACAGCTGGATGACCTTCCTAATGCCAACCACTCCGTGAGTGTTATGTGCCACCAGCACAGGAGCCAGTCAGGCAGGCCTTGTATGTCTTAAGATGCTCCCCTTTTATAGTGTAGTCAGTGTGGTCTTATTGTTGTTAATCCCAGGTCATCCCTGACTGGCCCAGGTCTGTGATCAGTGACATTCGAGCCATACCCAGCCATCCTTCTATCAATAATTGCACATCTAGGATTACGTTCTCCAGTTTGTTCTTTTCTTTCCATGATGGTAGCATGTAACTTGAGTGAAATTTGGTTGTTATTTCTAGCAGCTATAGCATTGCTGTGCCATCAAAACGGTATGTTTGTCAGTATGGTGTAATATGTGGCTTTGATGTCTCTGATATATTCTCTAACCATAAATCTTTATTATATAATTTATTCATGTATACATATTACTATATCAATATATCTAGATAATGACTCCAGCTCCATAGCTACTGGACTTAAGTTGACCTTTGTATTCAATGGACCCAGTGACGCATTTACATCAGACAGCCAGTTTCGGACACATCTGCTGGACTTCTTAGTGAAATCTTTGGCCAGCATACAGGTCAGTGTATGTCCTTTTTTCTCTCAATCTTCCCCACTTTTTGGTCGCCTTCCAATGCTGCAACTTTCCCTCTGGCCCCTCCCATTGCTGCGACCTTCCCCCTGGCTCCTCCTATCGCTATGGCCTTGCCCTTGGCTCCTTCCATTGCTATGGCCTTCTTCCTGGCTCCTCCCATTGTAGCAGCCTTCATCCTGGCTCCTTCCAGCTATGTGGCCTTCCCCCTGGCTCCTCCCATCTCTGTGGCCTTCCCCCTGGCTCCTCCCATCTCTGCGGCCTTCCCCCTGGCTCCTCCCATCTCTGCAGCCTTCCCCCTGGCTCCTCCCATCTCTGTGGCCTTCCCCCTGGTTCCTTCCATCTCTGCAGCCTTCCCTCTGGCTCCTTCCATCTCTGCGGCCTTCCCCCAGCTCCTCCCACCTCTACAGCCTTCCCCCAGCTCCTCCCATCTCTACAGCCTTCTCCCTGGCCCCTGCCATCTCTGCAGCGTTCCTTCTGTGAAAGGCTGGGTCAGTTTAAATGCTAAAGACTTAAAGAAAGACCACATTAAGTAATTTTGTATATGGTAATGGCTGAACACCTCTTATGACAAGTCTATTCGATCAGGGTTGACCGGGAGGTGGCTGAACCAGAGTTTTTCTTAAGGAACCAATATTTATTAATTAACTTAATGAACCTCTGTTAATTATTGCTCTTTCTCTCTCTCTATTTTCCCTTCTAGGAAAAAGGTATTTTACAGTCAAGAAAACCGAAAGCTTCTGTCTTCCACAGTGCCAAAGACACCCTCCTTAAACAAGTAAGTTAACCATCCAGTCTTCCTTCAGCATCTTTTGCTTTCTTTATTCTGTTATATATATATATATATATATATATATGAACTTAATGTATTGTTTGATACTCAGAGCAACAACATACATCTATATGAGAAATTAAATGTTTGAAGTAAACCTACATACATACACAGAGGACATTTTCTGAGGAGGTTCACTAAGACTGAAATATGTCCAGAGTTACTTCCCCTGTGTTCCAAAATAATTAGGATAATATTACTTACTGACTAAATATATTTTTCCAGGCTGCATAATTTATTTCTAATTAGATTTTTAATGCTCCTTACATTCAGTGTGTTAACACCAAGTAAACTAGAATTTATAACATGTTATTTATTTTTGAGGTTTGTGGTACATTTTGCGGTAATTTTTGTTGTATCTCTGTTCATTGTGTTCAGAATTGAAACCTCTTCCTGCCCTAGTCATTCAACCCCCTGAACAATCTTTCCTTTTCTTTGTTTTCCATTTTTAGACAGCACGACTCATAGTCTCTATGTTGTCTCCTGTGGTTGAGTTCTACGAACGCATTTTCGTTGTGTTTTACATGGTGAAAGAAATCAAACACCGAGAGATCTTCAAGTCAATGTTTGCTTCTAGTCCTTGGGTGAGTGACCTTTTAATCTATCCTCTCCTTCCCCCTTCCTCTTCCTGCTCCCCTTCCCTTTCTTCTCCTCCCCTCCCTTCCCATCTTCCTCTTCCCTTTCCTCTCCTTCATCTGAGTATTTCTTTCCTCCACCTTCCATGAGAGTAGCTTTTCTTCCCTTCCATCAATGGATATCTCCACACTTCCCTTTGAGTGAGTAACAAACCCCAATTCTTTGAATCAGTAACTCTAAATTCTTTCGCCAACCAACTTAATATCCTCCATGTTCCTTTGTTATCTACAAACCTTGAGCGAGTTCCTCCACATACCTTGTTCGAGTATGTCCAGAAATACTTGAGTAACTCCACGTTCTTTAGATGAGTAACTAAACTCCTCCCGTTACTCAATGAGTAACCTACTACTCCTCATACTCCTCGAGTGACTACCTGAACTCTTCACATTTCTTTCGGTGAGTACCACTCGTCTCTGTCCTCTTTGAGGGTGAAATGCCTTTTCTATTGTTGTCTTTCCTCTTACCCCTCCTCTACGCCTTATCCCTACCCCTTTGCACCTTAGCCTCCCTACTCTCCCCACGACCCACCAACTCTTCATTCCTAATGACTCCAATTGCTCCTCTTTGAGCAAATGAAAGGCTCCCAAAGTAGTCATTTGATCTGCTAGAAATAGCAACCAAGTCTCAAATCAAACTGTACATTTTTTTTTCAAAATGAACACATTGGATGATGTAGTTCTGAGGTATACTTTGCCTAAAAAAATACTGATTGGTCTTGGCTGGAAAGCTTTCCATCATAGATCTGTGGGGTATGACCAGCCTGGGGTTAAACATCAACCCGCATTCCTACAATACCAGCCATTTTTTTTTTCTACCTCCCTCACGTCCTCCGGCTAACCACTTCTCCTTCTCCACCTCAACCAACTCTTATCAATGTTGTAAGCTCTCCCGTATGTCCCCCTACAGGTTAACAGTCTGCTGCCTTTCCTTCATGAGCTGCTGTCCTCTTACAAAGACCAAATGTCCAACAGTCAACAGGACAACATCAACTGCCTGTTTGGTTTGCTCAAGAAATCTGGGTCACGGCTGCTCTTCTCCCCGGAGATCCACAACAACACCCCGGATAAAGGCAAGTTGGAGCAGGTACGTTCCTAACGCTCTCACTATTGTAACACATCTAAAACCATCTGATACTACCATCGTACATTCATCATCACCATCACCATCATCATTTAATGTTTAATTTTTCCATGCTTGAATGGTTCAAATGGAATTTGTTGAAGTAGATTTTTCTACGTCTGGGTACTCTTCCTGCTGCCAACCCTCACCTGTTTCCAAGCAAAGTAATATTTCCAGATGACCAGACAGGTTTCTCATGGAAGGTTGGAACTGAAGGACACTGCTGGTATGATAATGTTTGTCTACGACTATCATGCCATGTCAAGGCAAGGAAACACTAACACACACACACACACACACACATGACAGGCTTCTTTCAGTTTTCATCTCCCAAATCCACTCTCAAGGCTTTGGTCAGCCCAAGGCTTATAGTAGAAGACATTTGCCCAAGGTGCCTTGCTGCTGCCACCACACTACCACTGCCAAAAACACCACCACTAGAAATTCTATCATCCAGACACCCCACCTCTCATCCGTGACCATCCCTCATGAATTCTTTTCTGTTTGTTACATTGAAGGAAATCAAAACAGTTTCAGAACAGCTGGAAGAAGAGAAGCAGGAATGGCTGAAGAGGAGGCATCAACACTTAAGCAGGTATATACCCCCACCCTCTACTCTTTCTTTCTCCTACACACACACACACACACACACACACACACACACATATATATAAGGATAAGGGAAATTTGGGGAGGGACACATCCAGGCAATCAATACAAATTCCAAAGCAGAAAATAAAATAAATCATCATCATCATCGTCGATTAACGTCCGTTTTTCCATGCTGGCATGGGTTGGATGGTTTGACTGAGGACTAGCAAACCAGTTGGCTGCACCAGGCTTCAATCTGATCTGGCAAGATTTCTACAGCTGGATACCCTTCCTAATGCTAACCACTCTGAGAGTGTAGCGGGTGCTTTTTACGTGCCACCGGCACAGGAGCCAGTAAGGCGGGCCTGGCAGCGATCACTTTAGGATGGTGCTTTTTACATGCCACTGGCACAGGAACCAGTACAGGGGTTCTGGCGTTGGTCATGATTGGTTGGTGCTTTTTATGTGCCACCGGCACCAGAGCCAGTAAGGCAGGCCTGGCAATGAACACGTTCAGATGGCGCTTTTTACATGCCACCGGCACACGCACCAGTCAGGTGGGTACTGACATTGGTCACAATCAGTTGGGTTTTTTTTTAAGCGCCACCAGCAAATTTATAAATCTTATCAAATTATTACCATGTAGGATTTCATCACGAAGGAAAACATCCTGATGAGTGGGGGGACATTATGTTTCTGTATTTGGAATACTTAAAACACCATTTATACATTTATTGTACCCTTGAAACGGCTGTAGATGATATCCTTTACCTGAATTCACCTGAGTCTGTATATATTTATTTTATCTACCTATTTACCCTTGAATTTTTAAATTTTGAACTCTCGTATACACATCAAATTCTTAACCGATTCAAACAGTTCCTTTTGGAAGCCCTTACCTCGAATTTTTATCTCTTTATTTGTCACTCCTCCATTCAGTACCTAAACCCAACGTACATGATGCAGAGTTTTCACATGACATTTACATGTAATTTTGTTCACTGATTTATAAATTTATTTGTATATTTATTTGGTTGTGTGTTTAGAATTATGCTTTGAAATTTGTATCGATTACCTAGATGTGTTCCTTCTATAATTTCCCTTATCCTTTGATTTAGCTCACAATGTGCACTTCTTAACACAGCCCATATAATGTGAAACACTTAAAAACATACTTTATAAGAAAATTTAACTATATATATATATATATATATCGTTGCTCTTGTTTTAAACTGTCGTATGTCCAAATTTGGTCAAATGCATTTTTTTTTCAATATTTATCTTTGCTTGCAATAGCCGGTTCTTTTAGTGTCAAACTATCATATCTCCAGCTGCTTCAGTTGTCAAGATATTAAAAATTGTCGAAGTGTGGTACAACAGTTCAACTATGGAATGGTGAAACTATTTTTTTGTTTTCTGAAAACCAATATTTTGTACTCAATAGGATTTAATCCTTGTTATAATTTCTTTTATTTTTTTTTTTCTTCTGTTCAGGATTCTGTATATAAAAAACGAAAGCCTTATCAAGAATTTAGCTGATTCTGCAATGGAAGTAACGCAACAAGTGTTCCGCATGCAAAACAAAGAGAGGAAAGAATTGGTCACCCATCTGAAACAGTCCATGACTGACCGAATCCAGATTAAAAAATCCTGGCAAGATTTAGTGCAACAACTGACCCACGAGAAGTGAGTATTAGATCTGATGTAAAGATTGTTTGCCAACATAAAATGGCAGTTCTGGTTTAGGACGAATGTTGCTGTAATTTAGCCCCAGGAGACATCGTCTCCAGCTGGCTATACAACACAATCTGTGTCCTTTTATATTTTCAACATTCATCCTAAACCAGGACTGCCATGTTATGTTGGCAAACAATCTTTACTACAAAGTACTGTTGCTGAATATATCTCATTGTGAGATTTACAAATAGTAATTTTCTAATTTATAGATCCGATACAGTTCAATATTTAAGAGATGAGGAATTATTTACATTATTTATATTATTTACATTTGACAGATATTTATCCTCATCTTGTTTGTTGTTAACTACGCCATATTCCCATGGGCATATGGTGTAGTGGTTAAGAGCATGGGCTACTAACCCCCAAGATTCCGAATTCGATTCCAGGCAGTAACCTGAATAATAATAATAATAATAATAATAATATCGAAAAATACCTTAGGAATGAGAACCCAGGTTCGAAATTTCCCCAAGACACCTGAAGAAGGCTAACAGGTATATCAGCTGAAACATTGTGTTAACAACAAACAAGATGAGTACAAACATCCGTCAAATGTAAATAATGTATATAGATCTGATGTGTGATATTATTTGATACATTCTTCTTGGATTATAGAATTAATTTGTTGCTTGATTTAAACATCACAATGTCTGGTCCTTGGATACTTCTTGCAAAGTTCACTCTTCAAGACAGTCTCCAGTTTGAGGATGACTTTTTCACTTCCACCAGTTTCAAAATACCTAAAAATGGTCAGAAGTGCTGCTCTTTTCCTCATCACATATCATTTCACATGCTATCACATCATATCTGTTATTTAACACTTCTCACACATCATTTACTCTGTCTTAAAGTTGGGTTGAAAATTCCATTGGTATTATTGGATTTTTCAGCTGAAAACAATATTGTTACCATCTTTGAGATTTATAACTTGTATCTTTATCTTTTAAATTATTTCTTGTCTTCTATTTATTATGTCTTTTAATTAGTCAACATCCATTTCTATTTAGTTCATCCCTCTAACAGCCCCTATTGTCTTTTTATTTTCTTCTTTCTCAGGGCCATATGGTTTTGCCCCCAGTCATATCCTCGATCATGGCAGCTAGATCCAACGGAAGGACCCTGTCGAATACGAAAGAGAATGCAAAGGTGCCACTTGGGGATTTCTGAAAGATATATCAGTCCTAAATTTTGGGACAAGTTAAGTAAGTATAATTAAATCTTGGCTGTGTGATTATGAAGTTCACTTTAGAGAGGGAGTTGCGGGGAGGGGAAAGCTGTTAGTGATATAAATCTATTTTGGAAAGGGAGAAAACTCATGGGAGGTTTCGGTTATTCTGACCTCATCAGTGAACTGTACATCAGGAGTTGGCAAAGTGGTCAATATTTATTTCTTTATTGCCCACAGGGGGCTAAATATAGAGAGGACAAACAAGGACAGACAAACGGATTAAGTCGATTACATCAACCCCAGTGAGTAACTGGTACTTATTTAATCAACCCCAAAATGATGAAAGGGAAAGTTGAACTTGGCGGAATTTGAACTCAGAACGTAACAGCAGACAAAATACCACTAAGCATTTTGCCCGGAATGCTAACGATTCTGCCAGCTTGCTGCCCTATGTGGTCAATATTGACCACAAGGTTATCCAAGGAGTCAATAAACACTTGAAAAGATTCTGAGCAGGAGACCCAGGAAGACATGGGATGAAGTGGTGAAGCATGACCTTCGGACATTGGGCCTCACAGAGGCAATGACAAAAGACCGAGACCTCTGGAGATATGCTGTGACTGAGAAGACCCAGCAAATAAAGTGAGTTCACAGCTGTAAACTACACCAGTTTCGCATAACCAGCCCACTCAAAAAGTACCTTGGATCGTAGGGCGACACGCTGTGCTTGAGGAGACCTATTGAGTCAAGTACATTAAAATCAAAATGAAATCAAATGGAAATTGTAGTTGTGATCCTCGTGCCAATGGCTTTTATAAAGCACCATCCGAACATCGCCAATGCCAGCGCCGCCTTGACTGATTCCATGCCACCTGATTGTGGCCGATGCCAACCCCCTATGGTGCCTGTGCTGGTGGCCTGTAAAACAGCACCCTCTACACTCACGGAGTGGTTAGCATTAGGAAGGGCATCCAGCTGTAAAAACACTGCTAAATCAGTTTGGGGCCTCGTGCAGCCTCCTGGCTTCCCCAACCCCAGTCAAACCGTCCAACCCATACCAGCATGGAAAACAGACATTAAACGAGGATGATGATGAAATTAGAGATGTTGAAGATATCAACAATTCAGTGATATGAGAAATTTACAGTGTAGATGTTGAAGTAGTGATGAATCTCTCAGTAAATGTATCAAAATCTAGACTGATTGATGTAGGAAGATTGTCAAATATTTCCTAATTTTAATTTAATTGCCCTGTACATTTTTTCCTTTTCAGCGGCTGAAAAAGTTGATCCACCATTGCTCTTTCTGTTTGAAGATGATCACCAAACATCAGATTCTGCTGCCTTGATGTACCGACTTTACACTAGCGAGAAGATCCAGTAAGTATTGAACCCCGAAATTCTGAGAAATCCACAGATTAACAACAAATGATTCACCACTGGTGCACACACGTCACCTCACTGTTATATCTGTTAGGTTAAAATATGTCCATTATTACTGCAAAAATAATAGAGAATTAAGCAGATAATTTCATAGAATGATGTATGTATGGCTGTCGACCTTAAAGTGCAAGGGTAATTTACCTTTGCCAAACATTGAATACAGTTTATGCTATGTAAGAATGAGTAGGTGATGAGAATATATCTAATAGAACAAAGTGACACGGTTCTGTGTGTTCAGACTACCAACTTTTTATAACTGTGGGCAAGACTTTCTAGAACCTTTGAAATATAATATGGTAGGAAGCCTGCATAACTTTTTTAATGTGTGTTGTCATTCACTGATACAAACCAGCCAATGTTGATTGGTTTGTAAACATTTATGTAGGTGTTCTGTTCCCCCAGGGCCATTCATACGTTTTATGGTAATATTATTAGGCTGTAAGGCTTAACTGGAAGTCTAAGTGAAGTGGTTCAAATTGAGGCAGAGACCTACTATAGATTATCATCTATTTTATATACAGGCCGGCCTAAAAGTAGGTTTACAGTTATTCAACAATCTCTTTTGCATTCATATATTAACAGTTTAGATCTTAATTATAGACAAATATGAAACCATTATTCTATGCTAATTTAGTTAACTGTAAGATAGAAATTTAAATGTAATAAAATGTTTTAAAAGAAATTTAAAGTGCCTACGTGATAACTGTAACCCTACTTTTGGGCCATATATATTATTTTTATTATATTAAGGGCATTACTACATGTAAATGCCTCACGCTATGAGGGACTCTTAAAGTCAAAACTACTATAATAAATATACAGTGTACCAACACCGAGAGAATGCAACTTGGAAATTGTCTCTTAAAAACAGATTCAGCTGCAAATCATATGATTTCAAAGTTAGTGTACATAATCCACTTTCTAATCATCAGTGCAGGCATAATCAAGACACATAAAAATGAACAATATTCAACATACCAGACGAACACCAAATGTATCCAGCATAGTATATAGAGATGTTCACACTTATATATCTATGTAAGAGGCGGACTTTTCAAATTGCATCTTGGTACACGTGTATATTTGGAATGGGAGACAATATTGGTCTCTAAAAGATGGAGACTTTAAGGGTTACTTTTATTTTACTTGTTCCAGTCATTAGACTGAGGCCATGCTGGGGCAGTGGCTCAAAGAATTTTTAGTCAAATGAATCAACGCCAGTACTTATGCTATTGGTCTCTTTTGCTGAACTGCTAAGTTATCGTGATGTAAACACACTGACACACACACACATGACAGGCTTCTTCCAGTTTCCGTCTACCAAATCTATTCACAAGGTTTTAGTGGAAGACACCTGTCGAAGGTGCCACGCAGTGGGACTGAACCCAGAACCATGTGGTTGGGAAGCAGGCTTCTTAGCAGACAGACAGACAGACACACTGATATTTTATATTGTTTGAAGTAAATGTTTGATCTTATTTCTTTGTCTTAGGTTCACCTGTGGTTGTACAACCGTATCCCCGTCATCGGAAAGTAAAGGAGAGCTACTGATAGGTAAAGCCATTTCCTTCCATCATCATTCAGTATTGTCACAGCTCTTCTCTTCAGTCATCAGTCAAACGTTGTCGGTTTGACTGATGACTGAAGAGAATGTTTGAATGAGTTCTACAGACGTAAATTAAGGTGGTATAGCATATTGCCAGGTGTGAAGGACTGGCAAAGACAACCCGGTAAAGCCCTGTGCCAAAAAAGAGAGCAAGGGAGCCTCTACGTGGTTGTTCAATTTGCTCAAAATAGCAGCCAAATTCCTGTCAAATCATGTTATTGTTTTTGAATAGAATGGATGCATTATACAATCAATATAGTCTCTGATATACTGAAAGACAGGATGGTCATAGCTGGTGTACCTTTGACCGTTGGTCTTTTTGATCAAGGTGAATCTGGAGCTAAACAAGATAATATGTAAATAAATGCTAAACTCCAAAACTGCAGCTGTCATGTGTGCAGCTGCACCATGCAATTAACTGCTACTTAATTAGGGTTAATGAGCTCCCGACATGGTGTTCATGAGATTAGTACATGCTGTTTCTGTGTAGTTACCCTGTATTACTGTGTATTCACACACACACGTACACACACACACACACCACTCTCATGCATACACATACAAACACCTAAGAGACCTAACAAGAGAAAATCTCTATATTCGAGTGAGCTCATTGCCAGTGCCGCTGGACTGGCTCCTGTGCAGGTGGCACGTAAAAGACACCATTTTGAGCGTGGCCGTTGCCAGTACCGTGTGACTGGCCCTCGTGCCGGTGGCATGCAAAAGCACCCACTACTCTCTCGGAGTGGTTGGCGTTAGGAAGGGCATCCAGCTGTAGAAACTCTGCCAGATCAGATTGGGGCCTGGTGCAGCCATCTGGTTCGCCAGTCCTCAGTCAAATCGTCCAACCTATGCTAGCATGGAAAGCGGACGTTAAACGATGATGATGATTGCTCAGCCTGGAAGAAATAGCAGTCAAATCTGTCTCAAACTGCATTTATCATCTTGAAAAAGAGACGGACACATTCAATATTATGTTGTTCCGAGATAACCTAAAAGAGAAAGATTTTCACTGCTAGAATGCTTTTTTTGACCAAACAGACCTGGGGCTAAACACCAATATACACATGGGTAGTCATTCGAGCCTTACGGAGGAGATGACAAAGGGCCAAGGTACCTGGTGCCTTGCTGTATTCAAGAAAACCCCTCGTCCACAGCAGAATTGTTGATGCAGCTTCTTCTGCTGAAGAGGATTGACCTACAAGAGCCCTGTGTTGGTGCCACATAAAGGTACTGGTGTTGGTGCCGCGTAAAAAGCACCCAGCACATTCTGTAAATTGGTTGGTGTTAAGAAGGGCATCCAGCTGTAGAAACCATGCCAAAACACCGGGATCGAGAGAGACAGAATAATGCAGAGGGTTAGGCCATAGACACGAGGTAGATAGGGAGAGAATATTCTTTAGGGATTTCTGTTACATAGTTTGAGAGAATGATAGTAATTGAATCATAGAGGGACTAGACCCAGAACACGAGGGGGATTCAGACTGGAGCCTGGTGCAACTCTCTCTGGCTGGTCAAGCCATCCAACCCATACCAGAATAGAAAACAGACTTATGATGATGATGATGATACACTCACACACACACGTATGTATACTAACCTATTTCCTGTTGTATTATTTCAGGTGAACGAAATGTCTACTTTGTGGCTGATGTGGCTGTATCTGACATGAATTATACTCAGGTAAGAACAACCTCCTACTCTCCCTCCTTACTCTCCCTCCTTACTCTCCTCACCCACTTTCTTCCATCATGGCAACTATGACCGTAACTTTAATCACATGTGTAATAATCCTTCCTACTGAAGGCATAAGGCCTTGAAATTAGGAGGGAACCAATCGATTAATTTTGAGGGAGGGGACTAGTCGATTAATTTTGAGGGAGGGAGCCAGTCAATTAATTTTGGAAGAGGGAACTGTAATCGACTATTCCCCTGCCCCAGTGTATCACTGGTACTTAATTTATCAACCCCAAATGATGAAAGGCAAAGTCAACCTCGGCGGAATTTGAACTCAGAACCTAAAGACGGATGAAATGCTGTTAAGCACTTTGCCCAGCGTGCTAACGATTCTGGCAGCTTGCCACCCTCAGCATATGTAATAACAGCACATGCTTCCCATGTGATTCTGGGTTCAGTTCCACTGCATGGCACCTTGGGCAAGATGCTGTTACAAATTGTAACAAAGATCGTAACACAGTCTTTAAAGTAGATTACAGGGTTGTCTTAAAAATGTAGGAATATATTGCACACTTCGGTCTTGGATATAATATTTCTGAAAATAAGGTATGTTGGTCATGGCTGGAACGTCAGTCTATAAATATTTAAAGGGTTGAAAGTTAAAAGCTTTGTTGGTTGTTCTTCCTCCTTGGCAGTAATTCCATTTTATGTGTAGGATTTTGGTTATGAGGGAATTGAGATAACTTTTTTGAAGGCTAATTATGATTCTGTTCTTATGATTTAAAACTAATTATGAATTCTTGATAATCTCTAACAGGTGTTGCTTGGCAACAAAGATCAACTCTCCATGACGTGGCCACAGATGGATATCAAAGAATTTCTTCCACGTTGGTACCAACTAAAAGACGTTGGCCTTGAAATCTTTTTAACAAATGGCAAAACCTGTTTACTGGCATTCAGTTCTACAGAGGTAAGTCCTTATATCGTCGCCATTGTTTTCATTTGACTTTGGTTAGCTTCGCTGATGGTCAGAAGATGTTTTGGTACCCCCACTCTTCCTCAGTAAAATGGAAGGGTCAAGTTTTTAACACATCCTGCTATTGATGTCTTGTCTGTATTTCAAATTTATGGTGTGGAGAAACCATTTTTATTTTTTAGCACAGTCTGGGCCTCCACTTCAGGCACTTATCCTAAATATTTGTAAAGAACTTAGCTAGGTGGTGTGTGTGTGTGTTAGTGTATATCTAATTAATGGATTCCAACTTGACAGAGGTTTCCATACTACAGCAAATGTATCATTTGTTGTTGTATAAAGCAAGTTTTTAGAAGCTATGAACTATGACTTGGTATCCCCAGCTGGCAATGGTTTGAGACATCATTCATAGCCCAATGGTGTGTTGTTTTCAAACATAATGTCCATAAGGAGACAATTCCCATATCATATATCTTTTCATGTTTGAGTGTGCATCATCATCGTTTAACGTCCGCTTTCCATGCTGGCATGGGTTGGACGCTTTGATTGAGGACTGGCGAGCCAGAAAGCTGCACCAGGCTCCAATCTGATCTGGCAAAGTTTCTACAGCTGGACGCCCTTCCTAACGCCAACCACTCCGAGAGTGTAGTGGGTGCTTTTACATGCCACCGGCACAAGGGCCAGTCACACGGTACTAGCAACGGCCACACTCAAAATGGTGTTTAAACATGTTAAATCTTATACACACCTATATCGCATTCAGCACTGCTTCGTGCTCCTCTAATTAATTCCAGCTTGGCAAAGCTCTGCACACACCAGCAAATGTATCATTTGCTGTTCTGATATAGAAACAAACTATTATTGGCTGTGAATTACAACTTGGGATCTGTAGCTGACAATGCACAACAATACAGGAATGCATGTGTCCTCTGGTCCAATGGCATCGTTCATACCTCAACAATGTGTCTTTCATTTGTTGTCTACAACCCTTTAGCATTCAAATTACTCTGTCAAATGTATTGCTTTTTTATTCACATTGTTTTGAATTAATCATGCATTATCTTGTAAATTCAAGATTTTAATTGTGTGATTGTTTATTTTTAGAATGGCATTGAAGGGTAGGTGTGAGAGGTTAAATCTGGCCACTTACAACATAAAATAAGAGAATATTTGGGCCAGATATGGTTAGTTTAAATGCCAAAGGGATAAGGAGAGTTTCTCTGTCTTGAGACAATTTCTGCTGTGTATGTCTCTCCATGTCTGAGTGTACCTGGACCTATTAAATATAATTATACACACCTATATTGTATTTGTGTATGAGAGATTCTGACGTGGTTGAGGTTTAACTCATGTAGTATGAGCTAGGTGGGAGTTTTATGAAGGAAGGATTTGGGAAAAATGTATGGCACAGTTGTAGGGTCAGACAGCATTATAATGATGAGAGGGACACTTTGGCAGGGGTTGTTTATAGTTTGATAGTTCTGAGAAACAGAAATTGTAGCTGTAAAGATGGATGAGATACAGACAAGACACTGCAGATTGTGGGGTCATGTTTGTGGCAGCCCTCTTTTGTTTTGGTCTTACAGCCAAATGTGTCGCTCCATCTTTTAAGACAGCAGGGTCTGATTTGAGAGAATTTTGCTGCTATTTTCACCTTTTAGATGACCACATAGTGACCTCTTTGTTGGCTCCAGTAATTTAATGGTCATCTTATGTAGGATTAGTTGAAAGGCAACAAATAATCAATGTTGAGGTATTTTTTTGCCCCATGAAGTGGACATTTAGGGTTTGAGAGGGGGGGGGGGTGTTCTATTGTTTAATTCTTTTTGTTTGTTTGTTTGCAGGAACGCAATCAAACCCTGAAGCAGCTTGAAAACGTGGAACTTCCCAATTTGGTGAAAGGTGAGAACATGTCCAGTATCCAGCAACTGTGGGGAAGTGGACGCATGACAAATTTTGAGTATTTGACTCTGTTGAACAAGATCGCTGGCCGATCCTTCAATGACCTTATGCAATATCCCATCTTCCCATTCATTATCAGAAATTACGAGAACGAAGAATTAGATTTGTCTAATCAATCCCTCTATAGGTAAGTACAACTTAGATGACTACTACTACTACTACTACTACTTTTCCTTCATCATCATCATCATCATTATTATTATTCTGGTGTTATTATTATTATTTGATGCAAACACACAGCTTATTTTGCTGGGTATGATGGAAAGTGTCAGGCGCCCACAGCCAATAGACTAAGGTGACACTTTTTTACAGGTATAACGGAGAAAGAAGATACAAACAATAAGTTTTGGGTAAGTTGAACAAGCTACAATTTCTTCGTCTCGTTATCAAAATACGATTGTCAAAAGAGAATAATGGTTATATTACGGCCTGGAACAAGGATTTAAATGACTTCAGTTCTGCTGGTTCTGTTGATGTGGCTAATGGTCTGCTGTCTGTTGTGGTAACGATGAAGACCAGAGAAGGCTGGTTGAAGAGAGCTGTGTGACAGACTGGATTTCTGGTTGATCGATGCTGGTCCAAAGAGACGTGGCGTGTGGTCAATGGCTGATGCCAAAGACCAAGCGAAGCAGAACACAAGGGCTTTTATAACCCTGGGTAGGCTCCAGAGACAAAGTGATCTTTTCCGCATTGAAAACAAACTGTTGCAAACACGCGATTGGACAGTTAGTAACTGACCAATACATGCAACTAGTTTGGCAAGCCACTGGATCATGTGACCAGATGGAAAGAAAACGTCTGGTGAGCCCATTCTGTGGTATTTAAGCTTAAACAACCAAACATAATAAAAGCATTACACACTTCTGCTACACTGGTCGTGCTTCAAGAACCCTGCGAAGAATTCTTGCAGCTCCAAGCAATGCTGACTTTTGTAGGTGTTCTACCATTGCTTTTGTACCAACCCTTTTGAACCATAATGGTAGTTGGGTTATTATTATTATTATTATTATTATTATCATGCCTTTGCACAGTTTCTAATGCTGGAGATGTACTACAGTGTCAGCTGTTCACTACCAGTGAACTAAGGTAACACCTCTTATTTTTCGAGCACCTTCCGGAGTATTCGAGCGGTTCCAAGCAGTGCTGTTTTCTGTAAGTGCTCCACCCTTATTGCAGCCCCTATTTGTTCCACGTACTTCGCGAGATTTTTACTCGCTGTTCCCAGGGCTCCGACAATTATTGGTATTACTACCACCTTTTTCGTTAACCACAACTGCTTAACTTCCCAAGCTAACCTGTCATATCTCTCGACTTTTCTTTCTTCCTTATCACATACCTTGTTGTCAGCTGGAAATGCTATATCTATGATCCAACATAGTTTGCTTTCATTCTCAATTAATACTATGTCTGGCTTCCTATTCTCTATCTCATGGTTGCACTGAATCATAAAATCCCATAGGATCTTTGCATTATCATTTTTGATGATGCCTTCAGGTTTGTAGTCGTACCAATTTTTTGCTCTGTCAAGTCCATACTTGTTGCAGAGTGTCCAATGGACAAGCCTGGCTATATTGTCATGGTGTCTCTTATATTTCTTCTGGGCTAGTGACGTACATTGGCTGGTAATATGCCATACGGTTATTATTATTATGTCCACAGATTCTGCACTTATTATTATTATTATTATTATTATTATTACTATTGTGATCACTGGTGCATTGGACAAAATGTTCAGAGCTGTTTTTCCTGACTCTGAGTTTAGATCCTGCCAAGGTCAACTTGGCCCTTCATCTCCCTGGGGTTGATAAAATAAAATACCAGACAGGTACTGGGGTCAGTGGTATTGACCCGAACCATCTTCCCCTCAAAATTGCCTAAATTAGAAATCATTATAATTATTATTATTATTAATTTTATTTAAAATGGTGAGCTGGCAGAACCTCGTTAGAGCAAGGGAAGGAATGCTTTGTGGTATTTGTCCTGGTTCTTTACATTTTGAGTTCAAATCCTTGCAAGGTCAACATGGCCTTTCATCCCTCTGGGGCTGATAAAACAAAGTACCAGTCAAGTACTTGAGTCACTGTAATCACGCAAACTTTCTCCCCTCAACTTTCTAGTCTTGAGGGGAGGGCATTGCAGGATTGGTAATGTATATGTTTGATGACAGTGATGTCATGTTGTTTTTGATGAAGATGATGATGATGATGTCAAGTTTGGTGATAATG
This sequence comes from Octopus bimaculoides, assembly GCF_046866305.1. Classification (NCBI taxonomy): domain Eukaryota; kingdom Metazoa; phylum Mollusca; class Cephalopoda; order Octopoda; family Octopodidae; genus Octopus; species Octopus bimaculoides. The sequence goes on from NC_142928.1 coordinate 196,014,267, forward strand.
GTGTTATGTTTGATGACGGCTGTAATAAATGATGATGAATTGCGTCGTGTATGATGGCAACTCCTGTACGATGACAAGTGCGTCATATTTGATGACGACATCCTGTGTATATCTTATTATTTAATCAACCAGTTATTTTTTCTAATGTTCTGTTATCTTCATCCCGCATTTTCCAGAGACTTATCAAAACCCATTGCTGTGCAAGACAAATCTAGAGAAAAGAAATACATTGAAAATTATCAGGTAAATATCTTTTGTTTTACAAGATTTTTGAGTTCTATATTTAAGAGACGAGGAATTATGTACATTATTTACATTTGATGGATATCTGTCCTCATCTTGTTTTGGCTGATAGACCCTCCAGCCTTCATCAGGTGTCTTGGGGAAATTTCGATCCTGGTTTCTCATTCCTAAGGTATTTTTCGATGTTATCATTATTATTATTATTAAGGTCATTGCTTGTAATCGAACTCGGAATCTTGAGGTTAGTAGCCCACGCTCTTAACCACTATGCCATATGCTTATGGACCCATGGGCATATGGCATAGTAGTTAAGAGCGTGGGCTACTAGCTCCAAGATTCCAAGTTCAATTCCAGCCAATGACCTGAATAATAATAATAATAATAACATTGAAAAATACCTTAGGAATGAAAACCCAGGTTCGAAATTTCCCCAAGACACCTGATGAAGGCTGGAGGGTAGCATTCTTCCCTTTCATGGGACTGTGGAAGAGGTAGACCCAGGAAGACATGGGATGAGGTGGTGAAGCATGACCTTCGAACATTGGGCCTCACAGAGGCAATGACAGGAGAGCAGGACCTTTGAATATATGCTGTGATTGAGGAGACCCAGCAACTAAAGTGAGATCACAGCCACACATGTCCAGCCATGTTAAGAGAACCCCTGATGCATCGGGCGATATGATATGCTTGAGACGACCTGTTGAGTCAAGTAAAACCAAGATCATAGCTGTGGCCAGTGCCCCCTGACTGACTTCTGTTCCGGTGGCATGTATAAAGCACCATCCAAATGTGGTCGATGCCAGGTCCACCTGACTGGCTCCCATGTCAGTGGCAAGTAAAAAGTACCTACCACACTCTCGTAGTGGTTGGCGTAGGGAAGGGCATCCAGCTGTAGAAACCTTGCCAGATGAGACTGGAGCCTGGTGCAGCCTTCTGGTTCTCCAGACCCCAGCCAAACCATCCAACCCATGCCAGCATGGAAAACAGACTGACTAAATTCTTATTCTTCTTCCAAAGCTACCAAAAACACCAAACATTCTCCTCTTAATTATTCTACTTTGTGAATTTCTTATCTTTACCCAACACAGACCAGCACTGATTTCTTTGGATTTTACCAATTCCACTTTACAATTCTATGTTTCAGTACTTAAAGCAAGAATATGAGAAATTCCTGTCAAAGAATGATGAGACTTTCTACCGTGTGGCACCATACCATTATGGTAGCCATTACTCAAACAGTGGAACTGTTCTGCATTTTTTAGTCCGCTTGCCGCCTTTTACCAAAATGTTCCTCAACTTCCAAGGTAAGTCTTTACTCCATCCCAAACGATTTCTTCAGAAGTCTGTGACTTATTCTGGTCTTTGTTTTGCAAAAATTTAAACTCAGTTAACTTTGGACTGGAAGAGTTTATTTCTTTACATATTCTTGGAGAAGGGATCGTCATCATCATCATCATTGCCAACACCATCATTACTATCATCACCACTATTACCATCATCATCATCATCACCATCATTATCATCACCATTATCATCACCACCACCACCATCATCATTACCATCATTATCATCACCACCACCATCATCATCATCATCATCATCAACACCACCATCACCACCACCGTCATCATCATCATCATCATCAACACCACCATCACCACTACTACCATCATCATCATTGTCGTCATTTGTTGGAATCATTTGACAGGAGCTTGCAAGGCCAGGAACTGTATGAAGGCCCCTTTTGTTTGTTTTGGCATGGTTTCTGTGACTGGATGCCCTTCCTAGTGCCAACCACTTTACAGAGTGTACTGGGTACTTTTCATGTGGCACCAGCACTGACAGGGTCACCAAGCAACTTGCAAGACAAAACCCCCTCAACTTGAGAAGGGGAGAGCAGTATTAAGGGAAATGGTTTGTGCCAGTTGAGAGATTTAAGGCACAGAGGGGACAGATACAGGGGGTCTTAGTGTAGAATAGATACAAACTTATAAATCAAAATCATTGACTAATAACTGATTGTATCCGTGTAAGATTGAATCAAAGATGTTTATTAATGCCATAACTTTATCTCATTTACAGATAACCATTTTGATCTGCCTGACCGAACATTTCACAACATGGCCATTACGTGGAAACTATCCAGTTATCAGTCAATAAGTGATGTTAAAGAACTCATTCCGGAGTTTTTCTTCCAACCAGAGATGTTTCTAAACTCAGAAGGTAGGAAATGTCTGAACAATTGGTCAGTGATATTTTTTTTCAGTCGTCGCCTTCCCGGTACTCATGCCAGTGACACGTGAAAAGACATTTGAGCGAGGTTGTTCCAGTGCCGCTGGACTGGCTCCTGTGCAGGTGGCATGTAAAATACACCATTTTGAGCGTGGCTGTTGCCAGTACCGCCTGACTGGCTTTCGTACTGGTGGCACGTAAAAGCACCCACTACACTCTCGGAGTGGTTGACATTTGGAAGGGCATCCAGCTGTAGAAACTCTGCCAAATCAGATTGGAGCCTGTTTGCAGCCATCTGGTTCACCAGTCCTCAGTCAAATCGTCCAACCTATATAAAATAAATGCGCCCTTTTAAAGCCTACCCAGGCTCATGGGCCCGGTTTCCCGGTTTCTATGGCGTATGTGTTCCCCATCTGGACGGGACGCCAGTCCATCGCAGCGTTACTCATTTTTGCTAGCTGAGTGGACTGGAGCAACGTGAAATGAAGTGTTTTGCTCAAGAACACAACTTGTCGCTCGGGCCAGGAATTGAAACCACAATCTTTACGATCATGATGCTGACACCCTAACCACTAAGCCATGCGCCTCCACCGTCCAACCTATGCGAGCATGGAAAGCAGATGTTAAACGATGATGATTGCTATTTCTAGCAAGTCAAGAAACTGTATAAAACAGAAGTTCTTAAACGTTTTTTTGCCTATGGAATCCTTTGCTTCCTGTTTTACTCAGGTGGACCCCTGCACCCATTCAGTGTTTAAAAAAATCCTATCATATTTTCATAATTAAATATTATTAGGAATTGTGTAGAGGTAGACCCAGGAAGACATGGGATGAGGTGGTGAAGCATGATGCATAATCTTCAAACTTTGGGCCTCACAGAGGCAATGACTGGTGACCGAGACCCTTGGCGATATGCAGTGCTTGAGAAGCCCTGTCAAGCCAAGGGAAATTGTAGTCAAGGCTGATGCTGGTGTCATGTAACTGGCATGTAAAGAGCACCTTTTGTGCGTTGGACCTCCCAGAAGCAAAGTGGCCAGTGGCACGTGAAAAGGTCCCTTTGAGTGTTGGGCCTCACGGAGACAATGACAAATGACTGAGACCTTGGCATTATGTTGTGCTTGAGAAGAAGACCCATCAAGCCGAGCAAAATCACAGTCGTGGCAGATACTGGTGTCACACAAATGGCACCTGTGCCAGTGGCATGTAAAAGCACTCATTACAGTCTCGGATTGGTTGGCATTAGGAAGGGCATCCAGCCATGGAAAGCCATGCCAAATCAGACTGGAGTTTGGTGCAGCCTTCCAGCTTACCAACCCTGGTCAAACTGTCCAACCCATGCCAGCATGGACAACAGAGACGTTAAATGATGATGATGTGTGCAAAAAAAAATTTTTTAATATTTTTTATATTGTAGAAGTACAACCAATTTAATGCACATAAATTTTAACAACAAAATCTTGCATGGACCCTGAAGGGCCGTGTGAACCCCAGTTGAGAACCACCAGTGTGGAGCAATGGTTCTTATAGTCTCGGGTCACATTCCTCCCCTTATAATCCCACCTATTCTCAATCCCCCCCCCCTTTTCACTTCTCATCAAATAATTGAATGGTTTGAAACTGGATGAAGTCTAAAACAGCAGAATTTTTATCAACTGTTCACTTGTGATCATCTTTATACTTGTACATATTGGCAATCCATTTGAATAAATGGACACGGACACACACATACATATAGAGTTAAAGGCGGTGAGCTGGCAGAAACGTTAGCACGCCGGGCAAAATGCTTAGCGGTATTTCATTTGTCTTTATGTTTTGAGTTCAAATTCCGCCGAAGTTGACTTTGCTTTCATCCTTTTGGGGTTGATGAATGAAGGTTATGCCCCAGCATGGCTGCAGTTGACTGAAACAAGTAAAAGACAAATATATACTATTAACTTACAAAATTACTATTTTTAAATCTCACAACGAGAGATATTCAGCAACAGTACTTTGGAGTAAAGATTGTTTGCCAACATAACATGGTAGTCATGGTTTAGGATGAATGTTACTGTAATACTATTAACTTGTTTGAAAATCTTTCATAAACTACCAAGGTCTCCAGAAGTTGCATCTAACTCCATTCTCAGCTGTGTTGAGTTAGAACGATATCACATCTGGGATAGGTTCCTCATCCTTTCAAAGCTAACTTCCCTCATATGATCTCATACTTGTCCCACACTACAATTAGTGAACAAAACCATTTAGAATTAACACCTTCCCCATTCACCAGTCCCACCCACACTGATATGTTGCGTAATTACTGCTGTGTGTTGTTTTATCTTCATTTGGTTTGTGTTAAAAGTTTAACGTGTTTAATTTTTGGACCTGAATTTCTTGTTAATAGGATTTGATTTTGGAACGAAACAAACTGGTGACCTTGTGTGGGACGTCCAGCTTCCAAGTTGGTGCCAGGGCAATGCACGTTTGTTTGTTTTGATTCATCGACAAGCCTTAGAATCTCCATATGTCTCAGAAAATATCCATCGGTGGATTAACTTGGTCTATGGTTACAAACAACAGGGAGATTCAGCTGTCCAGGCCATTAATGTCTTTCACCCAGCTGTGAGTATACCGTTTGGCATTTCTTGACCATTCCACTGCCCATACCATCTTCCACATTCTCTCACACGTGCCTGTTCTACTCCCCACCCATAGTTTTCTGTTTGTCCCCTCCCCCCCAATTGTCTCCCTATTTTCATGTTGTTATTTTTTTTCCTTCTTCAACAGACGTATTTTGGTGTTGATGTGGACAGTGAGAAGGACCCAGTCCACCGACAAGCCTTGATAACCATGATCAAAACGTATGGTCAGACCCCAAAACAACTGCTACGGACACCACACCCCCAACTCCCTCCCTATCTTCTCACACAGATATTTCCTAGTTTAGCAAATGTTGGCAAACCCACAACAATGGTAAGTTCCTTGGTTTTTTTTTTGTTGCGTTCCTTGTTTGTTTTTGTTGTTGTGTGCCATCAAGAGATAACTGGATATGACATGGCATGCGTGAAGATTAAGGCACCGGATTGCTGATTCTGTAGTTTTAACCCTCTAGCATTTAAACTGACCATATCCAGACCAAACATTCTGCCTTGTTTTATGATCAAAACAGCCAGATCCATCCTGTCATACCTACCCTACAATGTCATTCTAAAAATAAACGATTGCATCATTGAAATCTCAAAGCTGTGAGATAATCTTTTCTACTCTAGGCACAAGGCCCAAAATTTTAGGGGAGGGGGCCAGTTGATTAGATCGACCCAGTACGCAACTGGTACTTAATTTATTGAACCTGAAAGGATGGAAGGCAAAGTCAACCTCGGTGAAATTTGAACTCAGAACGTAAAGACAGACGAAATACCACTAACTATTTCACCCGGCGTGCTAACATTTCTTATTTCTTTACTGCCCACAAGGGGCTAAACATAGAGGGGACAAACAGAATGTAATGGCAGATGAAATACCGCTAAGCATTTCGCCCGGCGTGCTAATGTTTCTGCCAGCTCGCTGCCTTAAAGCTATGAGATAATGCATGATTAATTCGAGACAAAGTGATTAGGTGTTACATTTGACAGAGTAATCTGAATGCTGAACAGTCAAGTTCAAATCTTGCTTTAGACGTTGAAATCATTAAGCAGGCTACATAACATCAATTGGGTCAGTTTGCCTGACTGACAACAGGTTCCACTTCTTGTTGCCATCAGTAACAGACTAACATTGTAACATGCTGCTCGTGTTCAACCGGGGGGGGGGGGGGGAATATTGTCCTACTTGGAAACAGGTGAAGGTTAGTGACAGTAAAGACATCCTGCCATAGAATATCTGCTTTAATGAATTCCATCTGACCCATGCAAACACAGAAAAGTGGACGTTAAAATCATCATCATCATCATCATGTAATGTTTGTTTTCCATGTTGGCATGGGTTGGACGGTTTGACAGGATCTGATAAGGTCAGGAGCTACATCGGGTTCCATTTTTTGTGTTGGTTTGGTTTCTACAGCTGGATGCCTGTCCTAACACCAACCACTTTACAGAATGGCCATAACAAAATAGCACAAATGATGATAATGTGTATATGTATGTTTACATGTATGGTATGTATATATATATATATGTGTGTGTGTGTGTGTGTGTGTGTGTAAAAGCTATGTAATATTTCTGTGTCGTTTCTGTTACAGATCTCCAGTTTAAGTTGTGTTAAAGGTTTAAACTGGGGAGACTATGTCGGTTCCCCAGACTGCCCCCCTCCTGCTGTGATACACCGAAAAGAGACTAGATCTGTTGCTGCTGTTAAACTTATCGCCCTCCAGACAGGAGAGGTATTTGGAATCCGAAACGAAAGTTGTCTTCTAACCATGTGTAGCAAAGACCGAGGTAATTACTGGGTTTTTAAAAACTTTTTTTTATGTTTCAGTTATTGGACTGTGGCCATGCTGGGGCACCAACTTAAAGGATTTAGTCGAACAAATTGATACCAGTACTTATTTTTTTAACCTGGATTGTGCAACGAGATTCAAGTATCTTTCCACAGCCATTATGCTTCATATTGTTTAGAGAAGTCTTTGGAGTGTCTAGATATCAAGGTGCTTTAACATAGAACCACCCGTGGTTCAATGTTACAGCACTTCCTGTTTTAAAGTGACTTAAATTAAAACCTTCTTTAATAATGAGTCATTTTATTAAAGCTTTTATTTTAAAAATCAAAAGGCAGTGTATTTCAATAGAACGCATCATCGTCGTTGTCAGGCAGCATGGTGACAAAAAGCTTTTGCATCAAAAGTGCACAGGAGTGGCTGTGTGGTAAGTAGCTTGCTTACCAACCACATGGTTCCGGGTTCAGTCCCACAGTGTGGCACCTTGGGCAAGTGTCTTCTACAATAGCCTTGGGCTGACCAAAGCCTTGTGAGTGGATTTGGTAGACAGAAACTAAAAGAAGCCCGTCGTATATATATATATATATATATATATATATATGTGTGTGTGTGTGTATATGGTTGTGTCTGTGTTTGTGCCGCCAACTTCGCTTGACTAAAGGCAGTGTTCCAGCATGGCCACAGTCAAATGACTGAAACAAATAAAGGAATAAAAGAATTATGTTCCAAACGTCAGCTTAATTAGTTTAATAAAAACGTTTTTTTTTTAATGAAACTCTTCATTATTTTCAAAATTAAAACCAAATTGAAACAAAAGGTTTAATTCCACACCAAAACAATGTCTGCGTAGTCTTTTACTTTGTCAGTATTTGGCGTCAGATCTCACCTTTAACAATGCCTTCTCTGATCTATTCTACAGGGTGTCCACAAAGTCTGGGTACATGGGGATTAACACATACTCTAAGAAATTATTATTTCTGATATTTAATTGTTTATGTTATGATTTTATTTACTCCATGTACCCAGACCTTGTGGACACCCTGAATTTAGAAATCAAACCAACAACCAACTACATTCTTCTCTCTCTCTCTTTCTTGTCACAGGTGTTATTGGTATAAATACCACTGATGTGATATGGGCCGCTATACTTAGTTGGAAACATCCGGATGGTATTCTTCGTATTACAAATAATCCTGATAGAAGTCCAGTCAACTTCCTTCAAGTCAGTCCTTATGATCAGGTCAGCTCAACACTCTCCCTAATTAACAATCTATCATCTTCATCATTGCATTCTTTTCTGTTGATTGCATTAACAGTGCTCATATCATTTTCATTGTCTACCACTGGCCCCTTTCCATCAATGGTGCTACTACAATTGTTAATGGTTTCTATCACGGACCCCTTCCATTTATAATATCTATCACTCACCCTCTTTTTATTGTCTACAACTTTCCCCCCTCCCTTCCTGGTGTTTACAATTGTCCCCCCTTCCATTAACAGCCTCTACCTCTGTCTCCTCTTTTTTAGACCACTTGTATAGCATCTGTTCCTGACTGTCGTTTATTGTTTATTGGAGGCAGAGCTGGTGTGATAACAGTGTACACTACCCTGCACAATACAGCAAAGGTAAGTAACACCACCAGGGTGTGTGTGCCAGTGGCACGTAAAAAGCACCAACCAAACATGGCCAATGCCAGTACCCCCTGACTGGCCCCCTTGCCAGTGGCACATAAAAAGCACCATCCGACGTGGTTGATGCCAGGTTCACTTGACTGGCTCCCATGTCAGTGGCATGTAAAAAGCACCAACCAAACATGGCCAATGCCAGTACCCCCTGACTGGCCCCCTTGCCAGTGGCATGTAAAAAGCACTATCCGAATGTGATCGATGCCAGGCCCGCCTGACTAGCATGTAAAAAGCACCCGCTACACTCTTGGAGTGGTTGGCCTTAGGAATGGCATCCAGCTGTAGAAATACTGCCAGATCAGATTGGAGCCTGGTGCAGCCATTGGCTCTCCAGACCTCAGTCAAACTGTCCAACCCATGCCAGCATGGAATGCAGACGTTAAATGATGATATATACACACACACACACACAAGAGTTAAGGAATGGAGTAGATAAGATCTGGGCTACATATGTTTCACAGCGAGTGGACCCTCAGAAGTGGTAAATATCCAGGTAAGGTGTATACTGCAGGCTACTCTTCAGGCTGAGAATATCTTGGTTAAATGTAAGTTTACTTTGCTGCAAGGAAGTACATGTTAACCCATGGAAGATGCACAACCTTCCGTCTCAATAAACCACTATTGTCTCTGAAAGATGTTTTTTTTATATCTACTACGGATTGCTTGAAGCTAACTTTCTTCCTACACCTCAATCCCTGGATCTTTATATATATATATATTTAAACACAAAAGAGGCGAGCCTTAACAGGTTGCCTTACATACTAGAAGGAACAGTCAAAAAGTCCAGTTAAGAGCAATTTCGAAAGGAATGAAAAATAAAAACATTTCCCGTGTTTTACAGCCGGACCTTTGGTTTCGAACTTTAATTAACAAATAAAATAAAGTGCAAGGCGAAGTTCTCATCAGTGGATAGGCCAAAACATTAACATTTCAGCTGTGCAAGCACAGTTTCAATCGGCAGCAAATAAAAATTCCAATATATATATATATATATATATATATATATATATATATATATATATATGCACATACACATTAATATGGAACAGCCTGCTCATGAAATTAACGTGCAAGTGGTTGAGCACTCCACAGACATATGTACCCTTAACGTAGTTCTCAGGGGGGAGATTCATCATGACACAGAGTGTGACAAGGCTGGCCCCTTTAAAATACAGAAACAGTAAGAAAGAGTGAGAGAAAGTTGTGGTGAAAGAGTACAGCAGGGTTCACCACTACCCCTTGCCGAAGCCTTGTGGAACTTTAGGTGTTTTCGCTCAATAAACACTCACAACACCTGGTCTGGGAATTGAAACTGCGACCCTACGACCACAAGCCTGCTGCCCTAACCACTGGGCCATTACTTCTCCACATTATATACACATGCCGTAAGAGAATGGAGTATCTGGTATTACCATACAGTAAAGATATGACGACAGGATGTGTGTGTGTGTGTATATGTATGTATATAAGGTGTGAGAGAAGATAACGTCTTGTATAACAATGATAAGGTGGTGATGATGAATGACATTGATGATAGTGGTTGTGATGATGTTAGGGGCCCTGTCCAGTTTATATATTTGTATATCTTTTCTCTTATTATTGGTGTTTGTTTTCCTTTTTGGTCAGAAATCTCACCTGCAAGTGTTAGGCCACAAGAAACAACTTTATGGTCACACCTGTCCCATAACGACAATCACTGTGTGTAAATCTTACAGTATTTTTGTCAGTGCTAGTGAAGATGGGCTGTGTATCATCTGGGACTTGAATCGGTAAGTTTCTTGATTTCGTTATTTGCATTATTTATGTATGGGCATATGGTGTAGTGGTTAAGAGCACGGGCTACTAACCCCAAGATTCCGAGTTGGATTCCAGGCAGTGACCTGAATAATAATAATAATAATAATAATAATAATAATAATAAGACATAGTCTTAATTGAGAAAGAAAACAAACTATGCTGGATCATAGATATAGCATGCCCAGCTAACAACAAGGTATGCGACAAGGAAGAAAGAAAAGTCGAGAGATATGACAGGTTAGCTTGGGAGGTAAAGCAGTTGTGGTCGATGAAAAAGGTTGCAGTAGTACCAGTAATTGTTGGAGCCCTGGGAACAGTGAGCAAAAATCTCGAGAAGTACGTGGGACAAATAGGGGCTGCAATAAGGGTGGAGCACTTGCAGAAAACAGTACTGCTTGGAACTGCTCGAATACTCCGGAAGGTGCTCGAAAATAAGAGGTGTTACCTTAGTTCACTGGTAGTGAACAGCTGATGCTGTAGTACATCTCCAGCATTAGAAGCTATGCAAAGGTAATAATAATAATAATAATAATAATGATAATAATAATAATAACAACAACATCGAAAAATACCTTAGGAATGAGAACCCAGGTTCAAAATTTCCCCAAGACACCTGATGAAGGCTGGAGGGTATATCAGCCGAAATGTTGTGTTAACAACAAACAAGATGAGGACAAATATCTGTCAAATGTAAATAATTCCTCATCTCTTAGATATAGAACTGTATTCTTGATTTCATATCATCTGCAATTAAAAACAATTCATTTTAACAATTCTTACCATCATCCTCATCATAATGGTAACAAGCTTATTGTATACAGTGCTCAGGTGCACCACAACTCATCAGAAAGGGTATATATGTGTGTATATATGTATGTATATAAGGTGTAAGAGAAGAGATCTTGTATAACAATGGTAAGATGGTGATGATGAATGACAATGATGATAGTGGTTGTGGTGATGTTAGGTGACCTGTCCAGTGTAGTGTAAACGATGGTGATGATGATCATCATCATCATGTGATGGTGGTAAATGGTTGTCACAGTCATACAAGCAGCATCCTTCATTTTGAATGTTCCATGAAACAGGTCCGTCCACAGGGAAATATTCTCTTATTTGGAAAGAGGTGAATGTTGGCGACATGAGAGGCACCTAGCTGTAGGAAAACCTGCCTCAGCAATTTCCAAGTGATCCCTACAAACATGGAAAGGTGGATGTTAAGTGATGATGTGAAAGAATCTTGAAAAATTATAAAGCGAAAACAAGTTGGTGTAAATGGCCATCATAGTTGTGTTTTTATTTTTTTTTATTTTTCAATATGTGTATTTCCGTTTCTTTCCACAGGCTGTCCTATGTGCGCTCCATAGAAGGCCATACGTGTAGTGTAAACACTATTGCTATCAGTGAAACACTGGGTGATATTGTCACAATAAGTTCTGCTGGTAAATATTACATTATATAGCATTTAATATTACACGACCATAAAATACACACACACACACACACACAGAGCAGATATGAATCTCAAACACACTCACAACACAGTGAGCCTTCAGCAAACATTCCTTTCTGTCTGTTGAGTTGCACTCCAGATGAACTCACAGTCCATTGCCACTCCCACTCTATCTCTGCTCTCACTCACTTCTACCGCAACCCGTCTGATCCATGTTAGCAATCTACCACCAATAGTCGTTGCCTGTCCACTAAACTCTCGCTCATTTTTACCATTTTTTTACACTTCAGATGTCGGCAGTATTATGATGCTGCATACAGTCAATGCACAACTAGTTGCTGTACATAACTGCGAAGATAGAATACTGTGTGCCGCTTACTCCAGTGCTGCTGAAGGACGTTCTGTGAATGTTATTGCTGGGGGATTAAGTGCTGGAATAGTTCGGTAAGTAAAACTAGTATTGTTCCCATTGTACTCACTACATGCCCTCCTCTGCCTTACATTCCGCTGTCCCATTTGTATAACAACTCTCTCATTTTACTCCCTCTCCTTCACCTCTTATCTCTTTCTCTCTCTTACTCTAACGTAACACATGACTGGAGTAATCAATCAACCAACCCGACTTTACAGCCATTGTCATTAATATATATTTTCATCATCATTTAACATTAATTTTTCCAAGTTCAAATGCATTACAGTAATCCCTCGACTATCGCAGGTGCTACATTCCAAAACCCTCCATGGTAGGTGAAAATCCATGAAGTAGAAACAGTACTCATCAGAAGGCGGCGAGCTGGCAGAAACGTTAGCACCACAGGCGAAATGCTTAGCGGTATTTCGTCTGCCATTACGTTCTGAGTTCAAATTCCGCCGAGGTCGACTTTGCCTTTCATCCTTTCGGGGTCGATAAATTAAGTACCAGTTACGCACTGGGGTCGATGTAATCGACTTATTTCCTTTGTCTGTCCTTGTTTGTCCCCTCTATGTTTAGCTTAGCCCCTTGTGGGCAGTAAAGAAATAAGAAACAGTACTCATCATCATCATCATCATCGTCATTTAACGTCCGCTTTCCATGCTAGCATGGGCTGGATGGGTTGACTGAGGACTGGCAAGCCAGGAAGCTGCACCAGGCTCCAGTCTGATCTGGCAAAGTTTCTACAGCTGGATGCCCTTCCTAACGCCAACCACTCCAAGAGTGTAGTGGGTACTTTTATGTGCCACCAGCATGAGTGCCAGTCAGGTGGTTCTGGCAATGACCACGCTCAAAAGGTGTTTTTTTTACATGCTACCTGCATGGGAGCCAGTCCGGCGGCACTGGCAACAACCATGCTCGAATGTTGTTTTTCATGTGCCTCCGGCACGGGAGCCAATACGTGACTCTGGCAATGATCACGCTCAGACATGATTTTAACATTCCAATGGCACGAGTGCCAATCAGGCAGAACAGTCATCAGGGATTTTGATTTGATTTCACTTGCCTCAATAGGTCTTTGCAAGAAAAGTTTGTCCAATGAACGAGGGGTACTCATACACTTACAGTATATGAAACCATTGGTAGCTTTGTTAACCTAGAAATAAAAAAACAAAAAGTGTTTATCCACCACTGCAGTGTTGAGCATTCATTCTCACTTTTTGATGTTTAGTAATAATGTGTTAATCCCATCATTGTTTCACTTTATTGTATTTCCTTGTAGACTGTGGAACAGTTGGACCCTGGAACCTGTTAGAGATCTTGTTGATGAAGCACTGAAGGGCAAGCAGATTTTGAGGTAAGTTGAGGGTCTTTATTGTACTGTATTAATAAGAATTCATTGCATAACACTGGACTCTCTTTAGAATCAGTTTATATCTTTGGGTGCTGCGAATAGAATCATTGAACAGGCTCCATCATTCCCCAATCACTTTCTGTGACATCATCATCATCGTTTAACGTCCACTTTCCATGCTAGCATGGGTTGGACGATTTGACTGAGGACTGGTGAACCGGATGGCTGCACCAGGCTCCAATCTGATCTGGCAGAGTTTCTACAGCTGGATGCCCTTCCAAACGCCGACCACTCCGAGTGTAGTGGGTGCTTTTACATGCCACCGGCACGAGGGCCAGTCACACGGTACTGGCAATGGCCTCGTTCAAAAGGTCTTTTCATGTGCCAGGAAGGCGAAGTTGGTAACGGTCACGTTCAAATGGTGCTATTTACATGCCACCAGCACGAAAGCCAGACAGCTGGTGCTCTGGCAACGATCACGCTCGGACAGTGCTCTTAGTGATTTACTGGTACTGGTGCCAGTAAGTATATATATATATTTTGTATTCTTCCTTTCTACTTGGAGAGTTTAGATGTAGTTAGATGTCCTTCTGTTTAAATGTAATTTCATTAAAATTCTATATCTTTCGCAGCTGAAGATTGCTCTGCATTTTACATTTGATGTAATGTTCACATTGCTTAATTAAATGGAGTCGCATGAAACGACCGTACTGCATTAACTTTGGATATCCTTGTTGCTTATTTTGACTTGTATATATATATACACATACGATGTGCTTCTTTCAGTTTCTGTCTATGAAATCCACTCGGAAGGCTCTGGTCGGGCTGAGGCTTATAATAAAAGACACTTGCCCAAGGTGCCACGCAGTGGGACTGAACCCAGTACTATGTGGTTGGTAAGCAAGCTTCTTACCACACAGCTACGCCTGTGCCTCTTTATGTATACGTGATCTCAATCATTTGTTCATTTCATTTCATTTCTATTTCTCTATGCCAACATGGCTTAGATGGAAGAAGTAAGTTTAAAACAGAATTCTAACCTCCAGATGCACTTCCTGTTGTCAAAGATATATTGTCATTATATACTCTTTTACTTGTTTCAGTCATTTGACTGTGGCCATGCTGGAGCACCGCTTTTTAGTCAAACAAATCGACCCCGGGACTCATTCTTTGTAAGCCTAGTACTTATTCTATCGGTCTCTTTTTGCCGAACTGTTAAGTTACGGGGACGTAAACACTCCAGCATCGGTTGTCAAGCGATAGTGGTTGGGACAAACAGACATACAAACATACATATATATATATATATATATATATATATATATATATATATATAACGGGTTTCTTTCAGTTTCTGTCTACCAAATCCACTCACAAGGCTTTGGTGAGCCTGAGGCTATAGTAGAAGACACTTGCCCAAGGTGCCATGCAGTGGGACTGAACCCGGGACCATGTGGTTGGTAAGCAAGCTACTTACCACACAGCCACTCCTGCGCCTATCTCTCTCTTTTTTTTTTTTGTTTTTTAATACCATTATACCTAATGCCTTGCTGTTATTAAATTTTGATGTCTTTTTTCTCTCTCTCTCTTCCAGTTTGACATTTACTCATGATTCTCAACATCTGTGCGTCTCAGCTTCAGATGGAACAATAACCTTCTGGGCAAACCAGGCATCAAAGCCAAGAACTCCACGTCTGATTCTCTTTCTCTGAATCAAAAATCCTGCCCACTCCTACCAACAACAACATAAATTAAAAAAAAAAGACAAACAGATAAAGTACTGAAACCAAAAATTTTGTAATTATTGTCAAGAAAAACAAAAAAAGACTTATATTTCACAATTACTGTTGCTCCACTGACTCACCATGTCCCTGTAAATAGAAAAAATACCCAGCCCTCCCCCTAGCCCTTTCAACTATGGTTTCTATAACCAAATTCTATGCACATACCACCTTGTTATTATGGTTACCATTTTTTTTTTTTTTTTCAAACTTGGTTCGTTTCTCTTGGAGATTCTCATCACTTCTGTTTGTCGTAAGGACAGCCAATGTTAGTGAAGGACATGTCTACCTTAGACATTATGTTTTTGCATCATTATGTAATTTATTCAAACATTTATTATTTATTCATTTCTATCTTCTTCCTCTTCTCTCTCTCTCTCTCTCTCTCTCTCTGTACATGAATATATGTACCGTATTCGATGGCATAGAAGACACACACACCAATTTCAGCAGTGTAAAATTCAGGACAAAAAAAAAAAAAAAAAAAAAAAGAAATTTTTAGGGCATTAAAACTTATGAGAGGCCCAACCTCACATACAGGACCAGAGATGATTTTATTGAGACTTGTTTTGGAGGAAAAAAAGTGTGTATTATATACCATCAAATATGATATGTATTCTTCCTCACTCTTTTGGAAAAAAGTGAAAATTCTGAGAAATTTCAGGGTGTTTAAGACTGTTTTTTTTTTCTCTTTTTTTTACAGGATGGCACCAGCCATTATGTGACATCAGCACGTGTCATGCTAATTTACTTCCCAGAAACACTTTAAAAACTATTCCCACTGGGTGAAACTGTCTTGGAAGGGCTGTGGGGGCCATTTCTGTTGTCTGGTAAAAAACTATGGCAAAATCTTGTAAAATAGAACGAAGTTCTTTATGAGTCAACATCCACAAAACAGTTTCAACAACTGAATTGCAATTTTAAGATGGTTAACGCCTACATTACAAAAATAAAGGCATTAATGATATGAATTCCACACCCTTCCCTACTTCATCTCCACCCCGTCTTCTTTTTGTAAAGATGACAGGATTTGGGGCTTGTGTAAGCGACGATAATTTTATAATCCAAGACTGGTCTCACTCACCTATTTGTAGATACTCACCTAGATTGTATTGGCAACAGATTGTCTCCCCTTCTTCAGTCTTTGGCACAATTCAGTTCTTGAACTTCTTACATACACACGCACACATGAGAGAAAAATATATATCTGTATATATGCGTGTATGTTCGTATATATATATAATTATATATATATATATGCATACACATAAAATTTATATTTAAAAAAAAGATTTTGACTAACTTCCAAGTTTTACTGAACAAGCATATCAAACAGTCTGTCGGTGAAACTTCAAAGTCACTGTCAACTCCTTTTAAAATAAATAAATATTTGGTTCAATGAATTTTTATATTTTTTTTTAGAATATAATACATCACTATTATTATAATCAATGTGCATTGTGTGTGCTTTTATATAATTTCATATGCATGCATATATATATATATATATATATCTCACAGTATCAACAAGACTATTGGATGTTGTTATACATCATTGGTCACAATGCGCTTTGCATTGTTTTAGCTATCAAATGATAACACCCCGTGTCATTTGAAAGCTAAATTATGTGTCTATATATATATATATATATATATATATACACACATACATAATTATATATATATTTGCACATCCACCACATACTGAGTACAATAGCTGTGATGTGTTACATTCTAAAAGCTACAAAAATTTATTGACGAAAATATATATACACACACACACACACATACACATGTGGACATGTTTATATATATATATATATATATATATATAAACAGATGTGTTTGTATATATATATAAATATATATATATATATATATATATATATAAATAAGCAGATGTGTTTGTGTATATATATATATATATATATATATACAAACATTAATATTTTCCTCTCTTCTTCAATTAAAAAAAAGTAAAAGAAATTATATTTTAAAGATTGCTTATATTTCTTACGATAAAAAGTTTATTCTATCTTCTCAACATAAGCATCTCTAACGGAATATGAACACACACACATACACCATGTGTGTGTGTCTATACATACACCACACACCCACATTGCATACATACGCTGAATAACAAAGTAAAAGTAATGTTTATTTTTTTTATCTAAAATCCATGAAAGTTCACATTATATTTATCTGCCTTTCACTATTTATTGATTATAGATTATTGATCTAACCCACCGTCCTCCACACCCTGTAGCTTGCCAGTGTCTGTAAAAGATAAAACAAATCTCTTTTGTCCCATTTTGTATTACAATCTCACAGCAAAATATCAAAAGTTCATCTTAAAAGTTCCCTACCACCACCACCACCACCACCACCACCACTTTCATCTGACCAACCACATCTTCCTCACCGACTGAACACTCCTCCACTGTCTTCCCACCACCAGCCCAGGATACTCCATACCACACCCCATGTATCTATGCACTCTATCCCCAAATATATACACATACACACACTCACGTTAGCAGAAGTGTTTTCCTAACTTTCAAATTAATTTAAAATTTCAATAAGTGGAATTACATTTTCTGTACACTACTTGTGTCTGATAAACCTGTACATTCTATGTACGTTTATACATATATATATATATATATATATGTGTGTGTGTGTGTATGTATATAGTATGTTTATTTGTATGCATATGTATGTGCTCATGTAAATGTATTTGTACTTGTGTATGTTTATATATGCATGTAAGTGTGTGTGTGTGTGTGTGTGTGTGTGTGTGTGTGTGTGTATATATATTTGTTTTATATATCATACACAATTATGTTACGGTGTTGTTGCAAGACAACTGTGTCGTATAACTAGTGTGGTTGTATCTGTATTATTCCAACACCTAAAACACATGTGCCTCGTTGGTCTCCAGAACACAAGCACTCCTTCCTCCTTTTGACTTAACCCTACCCCTCCTTGACTCAAAGCTGCCTGTGTATAGCTGACCAAAATCAGCCATACATTATATATACCCTGTTCACCACTTTCAAGCTGACCCCTAATATTTCTCCTACCTACCCATCCACCTACAAGCACGCACATACACACACCAGGGCCTTTCCCCCCCTTATTCTTTCTATATCCCTACTTCTATTTTGCTGTTTACAATTTGGTATTCTTTACAGAAATGAAGAACTGATTTTTTTTTTTGTTCACCAGAGTCTGAGTTAAAAAAAACAAAAACTGCAACACAAAAGCTGTTTCCTATCGGGGAACACATTTCCTGATATTTCTTTAAGGCTTTCTATTTTGTCTCCCTCGAAAAAGAAAAAAAAAAAAAAAAAAAAAAAAATTATCATTATTTTTAGGGCAGTGGATCAACAGAATTGTTGGAATATTGGATAAAATGCCTTGTGGTGTTTGTTCCAGCTTGTTACATTGTGTTACTTTCCTGTTGGGGTCAAATTTGCTTTTCATCTATCTGGGATTAATAGAATAAAGTACCAGTAAAGCACAGGGGCTAATGTAATTACCTGCCCCTCCCCTAAAAATTAGTGTCCTTCTCCCTGAATTAGAATTATTAATACCAGTAATTTCTGTTACCAATATTAGCAGGGGATAAGGTGGGGTCGTTGGCAGAACTGTTACCATGCTGGGCGAAATGCTTAGTGGCATTTCATCCCTCTTTATGTTCTTAAGTCAACTTTGCCTTTCATCTCTTTGGTGGGGGTCACTAAAATAAATACCAGTTGCGCACTGGGGTCAATGTAATTGACTTACTCCCCCTTCCCCTGAACTTGCTGGCCTTGTGCCAAAATTTGAAATCAGTGGATTGACAAAATCATCAAAGCAGTGGACGAAATACCTTTTGGTATTTAGTTAGTCCTTGAAAATTCTGAGTTTGAATCCCATAGAGCTTAACTTTCAAGGGTCAATAAAGTGAAGTACCAGTCAAGTACTGGGATTGATATAATCAATTAACCTCCCACTCCCCTCTCCTCCTGCTAAAATTCTTGGCACAATGCCAAAATGAGAATCATTATGAAGATGACGAGCTGGCAAAATTGTTAGCAGCATCAGAAGAATGCCGAGCGGCTTTCTTCCAGCTCTTTACATTCTGAATTCAAACCCAATGAGGCTCAACTTTGCCTTTCAGGTTCAACAATTGAACAATATAGAATACCAGTCAAGTACTGGGGTCAATATATACATATATATATATATATATATATAGTGTATCCACCTTCCCTGAAATTGCTGGCTTTGTGCCCAAAATAGAATTATTATTATTATTATTAAATTACTGCAAATGTAAACAAATAGAGGAGTTTATTCCAAGTCCATCTGCACAATACTACCGTTATATTACTCTTATGTCTGTGAGTAGCAAACTGTGAAAGGAACTACTGCTGTGTCTGCACATCACCATTATAATGTATTGGCTTTTAGTGGAAGAAAAACACTAGAGGTGGGCGGGGGTGGAGAGGGGGCAGGTAATATTGAACTCTAGTCTTCTGTTGCATGTGAATTCACGATCAAAACAAAATAAAGAATAAAAGTTCTTCCTTTCAATAAAAGTATTTTAAAGTGTACCATATTTTGGCGCTCTGCCCCCCCCCCCCCCTCACTCAACCAAAAGTACTCTTTCTTCTGTTCTCCCCCGTTTTTCTGTTAACCATCGTCTCACCACCACCACCACTTCTGTATAGTTTCATAGTTAAGCTCTCGTGTATGCATCGTGCTGCTAATAGCCTCATATATACATTCTCCATTCTATCCTAAATCTGATTACAAATTTCAAGGTTGTCTTCATTGACCATCTACACACACACACACACACACACACACACACACACACACACACACACACACATTTGCCATGGAGGAAAATATGTTGCTTCATCTAAAACATTGATTATCCATTTCTTTCTTCCCCCCCCCACTCTGAACCCCTTTGATTACTATATTTTTCTGGTGGACCCCTGCCCCAAGCCATTCGATGTTAAAAAAACTAGTTTTACAGATATTTCTTTCAAAGTTCCTATTTTGTTTTGCCCCACTTTCCCTTGTGTAGGCTGAACTGCGTAAAACATCAGAGAAAGAAACCCATTTCTTACAAGAAACACATCTAAAGTGAAAGTTTTCCACGGACCCATAAAATACTACTGTGGACCTAATTGACTATTTTTCTTGGGTACACCACCAAAATTCTTGTATAGACCCCTCCCCCAGTTGAAAACCCACTGATCTAATTTCTAAAGTATGAATTATTTTCTCAAAGACAAAACTGCAGTAAAAAGGCTTAATTATAGGTTCTGATATATCCCAAAACATATTTAAACTGATCAAAAGTTTGTTCGTTTTTCTTTCACTGCTTCGTATAACTACCCACATTATACATAAATCATTTTTAAGGGTGGAACTCAAAGGAGATAAAAGCTACAAACACTAGCATGCAGAATCCTTGGATGACAAAAAAAAAGGTGAAGGTTACGCATGGAACACAAACCCATATATACATACATATATACATAAATAGTAATGGTATGACAACAAAAGAATGAACGAGACCTCGATATTATGTAAATAGAAAAATCTATCTGTAATGTAATATACAACAATTATTCGGTTGCCATAATAAAACTCTGAGTTTCGGATGTCGGGGCAGAAATCTGCTCTGGCATCAGCATTTTTGTTTGTCTTAATTGACAAGATGCCGGAGCAGATTTCTGCCCCAACATCCAAAACTCGGAGTTTTATTATGGCAACTGAATAATTGTCACATATATTACAGATACATACATACATATATATATATATATATATATATATATATACACACACACACACGGAGGCACAATAGTTCAGTGGTTAGGGCAGCAGACTCGCGGTTTCGATTCCCACACCAGGCGACATGAGTGTTTATTGGGCTAAAACTCCACAAGGCTCCAGCAGGGGGCTTGTGGCGAACCCTGCTGTACTCTTTCACCACAGCTTTCTCTCTTCTTGTTTCTGTTGTACCTGTATTTCAAAGGGGCCAACCTTGTCACACTCTGTGTCACGCTGAATCTCCCCAAGAACTACATTAAGGGTACACGTGTCTGTGGAGTGCTCAACCACTTGCATGTTAATTTCACGAGCAGGTTGCTCCGTTGATTGGATCAACTGGAACCCTTGTCGTCATAACCGATATACACACACACACACAATTACACATCAGAAGTAAAAAAAAAAATTTTTTTTTAATTTAATTCCAAGCACAACTGCATTAATTTTTTATGAGGTTCAACATAATTATTGCTATAATTACCACAATTACAACCACTACTGCTGTTAAAGCTTCCAGAAAAAATGCCTCACAGTATTTCTTGCAGTTCTTTACATTCTGAGTTCAAATCCTGCCAAGGTCAACTTTGCCTTTTATCATCCCAGGGTTGATAAAATAAAGAACCAGTCAAGTACTGGAGTTGATAGAATCGACTAACCCCTCCCCATCAAATTTCAGGCCTTGTAACTATGCTAGAAATAATTATTAAATTTCTCTCTCTACACTGAAGTAATATCTAATTTCTGAGAAACCCACTATCTTCACGGTGCAGCTTTAATATAAAAAGTTATATTTAAAAAAAAACAAAAACAAACAAAAAAATCCCTGATCCCTATATTACACACACACACACACACACACTCTCTCTCTCATCTCTAATTTCACTGCAGCTTTACCCACGTTATTGCAAATTACCACTTAATTATTATTATTGTATTTCACCTCACTTCCTCTCAGGTTTTGCTTCACCTTTACCCCCAGATTAATATATTTAAGAACTAAGGCGGTGACCTACCGCAATTTGTAGCATGTTGGGCCGAAATGCTAAACACCATTTCTTCCGTCTTTGTGTTCTGAGTTCAAATTCTGCCAAGGTCAATTTTTTGCCTTTTATCCTTTCAGGGTCACTAAATTAAGTACCAGTAGAACACTGGGGTTGATGTAATCGACTTACCCCTCCCCCAAAATTGCTGGCCTTGTGCCAAAATTTGAAATCAATATTTTCAAGAAGTATTCTCTTCACACAGTCACTCATTATCTTCTTCAATCTCATAACGAACTACCACTTTTTTCAAATTAATTAATTGTTATTTTTCATTTATTAATACACTTCCAGTCCTAAACAAACCCATCCAGGTTTTAGTTTTGGTTTTCGGAAAATTCCATTGAATTAAAAACCTTCAATTAGTTACTGATTTGGTGGACACCGCTCACTTGCAATGTCCCCCCTCTAGATTTGGTATAAATAAACAAGAAGAGAAATAAATGCCTCCCCACCACTGAGATATCATTACAGTTAACCCTAGCATAGAAATTATCAGTGACTCTCGGGGAGTCCTTTCTTTTACATGGAGACTCAAAATTACGGTTTCAATCTGCATTATTTGAATTTTAGGAAATGTACAGAACATGTTTCTTTAAGGCTTTATATAATGTGAAATACATAATCTACAGAAAAAGATTCATAAATGGAGGTATAATGAATGTTTTAAGACTTTTTAATATGTGTATATCATCATCATCATTTAATGTCCGCTTTCCATGCTGGCATGGGTTGGACAGTTCGACTGGGGTCTGGGAAACCAGGAGGCTGCACCAGGCCCCAATCTGATCTGGCAAGGTTTCTACAGCTGGATGCACTTCCTAACACCAACCACTCTGAGAGTGTAGTGGGTGCTTTTTACGTGCCACTAGCACAGGCGCCAAAGGAGCTGGCATCGACCACGATCGGATGGTGCTTTTTACGTGCCACCGGCATGGAAACCAGTGAAAGTGGCATTGGCATCAGTCATGTTCGGATGGTGCTTTTTACGTGCAACCAGCACAGGGGTCACAACTACGATTTCCATTTGACTGGGATTTGATTAATGTTGATGTACTTGACTCAGTAGGTCTCCTCAAGCACGGCATGTCATCCTACGATCCAAGGTACTTTTTGAATTGGCTGGTTATGTGACACTAGTGTAGGTTACAGCTGTGAACTCACTTTATTTGCCGGGTCTCCTCAGTCACAGCATATCTCCAGAGGTCTCGGCTTTTTGTCATTGCCTCTCTGAGGCCCAACATTCGAAGGTCATGCTTCACCACCTCATCCTATGTCTTTCTGAGTTTCTCTCTTCCACAGTTAGGGAGTGACACTTCTTCACACAGCTCTCCTCCTCCATCCATAGTACATGACCATACCAACGCAAACGTCTCTCTTGCAGGCCACATATATATATACACAGTAGCGGAGTGGTCCAGATTGCCAGCTTGCCCAATGTCAAGTGGGCCCCTGTCCCATTAGAATCCATATATGGGGGTCCATGATAGTACCTAAGGGGCCCATCCCCTCGAGTTTGAGAATATTTTATTCACTCCTGGAAGAATGCGTTAATTATTTCAGCTTGGCTGTGTTTGTAGACAGTTAAAAAGAATACTTTTAACCAAAAAAATACATAAATGATAGTATTGTAGTTGCAGGTGGGCCCCATTTGTCTTCTGGCAACCAATACTTTTAGACCCAGTTTGCCACTGTATATCTATCACTGGTGACTCTTGCAGTACAAAATGAATGTAATATCTGTTCTGTACTGCAGGAGTCATCAGTAATATTCGTGCTATAAATCAATGTGGTAGTTTATCTAGAAGACACGACCATGTTTATGGTTTAAAAAAACACAATTTATAACAAAATTAGACTGTTGGGCTAAAAGAAAGTATAGTACCAAATTGGTTTAAAACAGGGGTCAGCAAATTTCCTGTCATTGATTCTGGCCCTTTCATGGAATCGTTGATGACTTATCAACTCCCCCCACCCCCATCATGTCAAAAAGTAATTTTTATAAAATTTCTTGATTTAAAAAAAATTCCTGCATTCTTTTAAGTCATAACCACTTTTTGATCAATAAGAAAAACTTGAAGAAATTAAATGAAAATACTTAACAAAATTGATAAAAAATTCAGTCATTATTATAGTGATATAGTCAGGATATTTAATATGAAATATGTTTGGCGAATTCTAGTTATTGCATAGCTATTTGACTGGAAATTTGGGAGTTCTTTCAGATTTGGTTCACTAATAATTCAGCACCCTTAACACTCAAAATGTTTCAGGTGTTTATCAACTGTTTGGTTAGAAGCATAGACCCCTAGGGGTTAATGTGGACCACTTTGCTGACACCTGGCTTAAAATTTTGTATTAGTCTATTGAGGTTTCACAAAATCCTGCCCTTTACCAGAAAATGTTCCAATTTATTTTGCTGTAATTTAAAATCCAACGTAGAATTATGCCACATTTTGGTAGTGTGAAAAATAGCAAAGCTAACCAAGATGGGTTCTTAGTCAGCATTTCTGTGAAATAGTATTCTGCAAGTTGTCTTCTATCATAACTGTCTCACAAGTGAGGAACTGTAATTAATACAAACTGTAGGGATGATATTCGTTAATTAACGCAGAGGTTCATTGGTAGCTTGTATTTATTTCTAGTGCTGCAGGAAAGTAGTCAGTTTATAGAGAATATTAATAAAACTAAAGGTGGCGAGCTAGCAGAAATGTTAGCACGCCGGGCGAAATGTTTAGTGGTATTTCGTCTGTCTTTGTGTTCTGAGTTCAAATTCCGCCAAGGTCAACTTTGCCTTTCATCCTTTTGGGATCGATAAATTAAGTATCAGTTGCATACTGGAGTCAATCTAATCAACTGGCTCCTCTCCAAAAATTTCAGGCCTTGTGCCTAGAGTAGAAACGATTATATTATTTAAAGGCGTAGAGCTGGCAGAAACGTTAGCATGCCAAGCGAAATGCTTAGCGGTATTTCGTCTGTCTTTACGTTGAGTTATATATATTTTGGAATATTTTCCTAAATGTATTTGAGACATTGTTTAAGGTTACCTCAATAGGAAGACTATTTTTTATTCACAAAATCAGTAGACATACTGAGTTTGGTTTTAGTAGCATTTTCAAAATTTAATTCAAGTAACTCTGGAATAATTACTAAGAGTTTCAGTGTTTTAACCCCAGGCTTGATCCAACAGATCTATAATTAAAAGGACATCCAACGGTGACTGTCCCCTCTTTATATTCACTCAAACGATACGAGACATTTTGGCACAGCTGTTTTGGCGCTGCCTCTTAGGCAGCACTAAATCAATGCTGACTTCTTTGACGTGCATGTGTGTGGTAAGAGGGAAGGTATTTATATTATGTACAGTTAATTATAATAATGCCTCGTTAGTGATCCTGCATAGCCCAGTGGTTAGGGTGTTGCACTCACAATAACAAGATCATGGTTTCAATTTCTGGACTGGTTGATGCATTGAGTTCTTGAGCAAAGGAGTGGCTGTGTGGAAAGAAGCTTGCTTCCCAACCACTCGTTCCAGGTTCAGTCCCATTGTGTGACACCTTGGGCAAGTGTCTTCTACTATTGCCTCGGGCCAACCAAAGCCTTGTGAGTGGATTTGGTAAATAGAAACTGAAAAATGCCCGTTGTATATATAAATATATATATATATGTATGCATTTTTGTCTGTTTGTCCCTCCCACCACCGCCACCATTGCTTGACAACCGGTGCTGGTGTGTTTAGGCTCCCATAACTTAGTGGTTCGGCAAAGGAGACCGATAGAATACATACAAAGCTTAGAAAGAAAAAGTCCTGGGGTCAATTTGTTCAACTAAAGGTGGTGCTCCAGCATGGCCACATTTCATTTTGCTCCAGTCCCCTCATCTGTAAATGAGGCGTCCTGCAACAGACTGGTGTCTCATTTGGCAGAGCAAATGTTATGATCTTGGACCCTTGTATACCATAGGGACCAAGTAGCCAGCACTACGAATTCTAGGGCTTGAGACAATTTATTTTACTAAATCCCTATCTGTATATTTCTGGCCGCACTAGTGGTCATGTTTGCTTCCAACACCAAAACAATCGGAAGGTCCAGTCAGCCTCACTAAAATCGTCAGCCTCCAAACAGCTGTGCCCAATAATCTCATGCTGATGTTCAAACAAGTACCCAAAGATTTAGAGTACAGCAAATGTTTTTAATTCTCCACTTTGTACATTAAATTTTAGGAAAAGTGTGTGGAGGTCGGACAAATTTCTGTATCATATTTTTCATTAATCTTTGGCTGCTGATGACAATAATTAATTAATTAATTAATCAATCAATCGGTCTTGCTACCAATATTATACTGTGATGAGGGCTTTATTCTTTGCTACTATTCAACACTCTATTACAAAATGTTGGTCTTCAAATTTATTTCACAGAAATGTCTCAGCTATGATGTTTATCATTATTATTATTATTATTATTATTATCTAAGGCAGCCAGCTGGTAGAATCATTACCATGCCGGGTGAAATGCTTTGCGGTATTTCGTCTGTTGCTGCGTTCTGAGTTCAAATTCTGCCGAGGTCAACTTTGCCTTTCATCCTTATGGGGTCGATAAAATAAGTACCAGTTCAGCACTGGGAGTCGATGTGATCGGTTTACTCCCTTCCCGAAATCGCTGGCCTTGTGCCAAAATTTGAAACCATTATTATTATTATTGCTATTATCTAAGGTGGCGAGCTGGCAGAATCGTTAGCATGCCGGGCAAAATGCTCAATGGCATTTCATCCATCCTGACGTTCTGAGTTCAAATTCCGCCAAGGCCGACTTTGCCTTTTCTCCTTTCAGGGTCGATGAAATAAGGATCAGTTACGCACTGGGGTTGATGTAATTGACTAGCCTCGCCCTCCCCAACAATTTTGGGCCCTGTGCCTATAGTAGAAAGGGTTATTATTTTCATCCCAAAATATAATTCCACTCCATTTGAATTTTATCAAAAGTAAATTTTTGTTTTTGTTTATTTTTATTATATATATATATATATATATTTTTTGTTTTGTATTTTAAAGCATTTTTGATTCAATTAAAAAAAATAATAAATGTTCAAATAAAATGAAATCTTTTAATGGAGACTGTCAGAGAAATAGAGTGTGTGTTTGTGTGTGTGTGCATGCCTGTATGTGTATATATGTATATATAATATGTGAATATATATATATGTATATATATATATATACACACTCATAAATTATCGTTTATGTCTGTGTTTACATACAACGTGGCTTAAGTTCTGGTATAATTATTATTATTTTCATCATTATGACTATTTTTTACGATGTCAAATAATTGCGTTCACTTTTATATCTTTTTTTTTTACACCCCCCCCCCCCCCTCCCTTCGAAGAACTTTCAATTTTTTTAAAAAATCTAACATTTTCTGCACCGCCATGCTTGCAGTCCTCCCCCACCCCCCTAAATACCCATTTACAGAACTCCTCCATTCCACCCACCAACCTTCAAATGCTGCTAACTCACAATAAATTCCTCTCTCTCTCTCTCTCTACAGTTTGTTCTTTCCATTCCATTTCCAACACCATCTTTCAACATTTACTTAAAACTGCTTCCATTTTGCCATCGATTCCACCATTTTCTCAGTAGACACCTATTAAACCTGTTCTTATTCATCTTCATCTAAACAACACACCTTATTTTATTTCTCTCTCTCTCCCCACCACCATCTCTCCTCCTCCTCTACCTATCTGTCTTGTTATTATACAGTTTTTTTTTTGTTCTGTTTTTTTTTTCCAATGAAAATAAACTTGTTGCGTTATACGAAATCAGTTTCTGTGGTTTGTCTCTTTTCTCTTATTTCCTTTGTTTGTTTCAGTCACTGGACTGAGGCCATGTTGGAGCACTGCCTTGAAGAGATTTGGTGGGGGGGGGGGGGGAATCAGTAGTGGCTGTGTGGTAAGAAGCTTGCTTCCCAACCACATGGTTACAGGTTCAGTCCCATTGCGTGGCACCTTGGACAAGTGTCTTCTACTATAGCCTTGGGCCAACCAAAGCCTCGTGAGTGGATTTCGTAGACAGAAACTGAAAGAAGCCGAGCGAAATGCTTAGCGGTATTTCGTCTGTCTTTACGTTCTGAGTTCAAATTCCGCTGAGGTCGACTTTGCCTTTCATCCCTTCGGGGTCGATAAATTAAGTACCAGTTATGTTTAGGGGTCGATATAATCGACTTAATCTCTTTGTCTGTCCTTGTTTGTCCTCTCTGTGTGTAGCCCCTTGTGGGCAATAAAAAAATAAGAAACTGAAAGAAGCCCATCATTGTATATATATATATATATAAACAATATATGAGTATATGCATATATATGTACATGTACATATAGATACATAACTGGGTACATGACGTGGCAAAAGAACAAGGACAAAAATGGTAAACAAGGTGCAACAAACAAGCAGGCCACATAGAAACATCCCCTTCATCAGCTGCCACCATTAAAACTCCGGCGTTTCGAAGAATCAAGGCAGTACGCATCGTTAAAATGGTTCTTCCCACGAACACAAATTAAATTGTTTTCGTGGAGGGCAGTGGCAGACGGAAAACAAGACAGGAAAACGAAACGGTGAAATAAACAAACAAAAAGGCTGTGCAGCCAGATGTGAAGTGTGTATGTCTCGAACGCTGTGAAGCACGT
This sequence comes from Octopus bimaculoides, assembly GCF_046866305.1. Lineage (NCBI taxonomy): Eukaryota > Metazoa > Mollusca > Cephalopoda > Octopoda > Octopodidae > Octopus > Octopus bimaculoides. The sequence continues at coordinate 196,043,197 of NC_142928.1, forward strand.
ACAGGAGGGGCAAAGAAGTACATGTGAGCTTGGTGATTCCAAGAACGGAAAGAAATAGCAGCCGCACACACGTGACCATATATATATATATATATATATATATATATCATCATCATCATCATTTAACGTTCGCTTTCCATGTTGGTGTGGGTTGGACAGTTTAACTGAGGACTGGCAAGCCAAGAGGCTGCACCAGGTTCCAATCTGATCTGGCAACGTTTCTACAGCTGGATGCCCTTCCTAATGCCAACCACTCCAAGAGTGTAGTGGGTGCTTTTTACATGCCACTGGCACAGGGGCCAGTCAGGCAGCCCTGGCATCGATCACATTCGGATAGTACTTTTTACGTGTCACCGGTATGGGAGCCAGTCAGGGGGCACTGGCATCGACCACATTAGGATGGTGCTTTTTATGTGCTCCAATTTGGAGTGACAATTTTGAAATACAAACAAATTACCGATAAATGATGAGCTAACCTCCATAGTAGCTTTCTCTCCATAACTCACAAAGCCTTTCAGGTTTGTTTATAAAAATATTATTTACGTTGTGTGTGTGTGTGTGTATGTATGTATTTGTGTGTCTGTTTGTCCCTCCTACCATCGCTTGACAACCGATGTTGGTATGTTTATATCCCTATATATTAGTGGTTTGGCAAAAGAGACTGATGGAGTAAGTACTAGGCTTACAAAGAATAAGTCCTGGGGTCGATTTCTTCGATTAAAGGCAGTGCTCCGGCATGGCCACAGTCAAATGACTGAAACGAGCGAAAGAATAAAAGGATTACATATTTTTTTTAAAGACTCGTTCTTATGGTAGTGGATCACTTTTGCTAAAACTGCTAGAACACAGGGATGCAAACAAACCAACACCAATTGTCAAGTGGTGGTGGTGGTGGGGGGGGGGACATACAGATACAAGATGAAGTGAATCATATGATTGGTAGATTTTGATTGATTGGTTACTCTTTGCTTCAAGTTTGCTAGATGCTAACAAGTCATTGGCCACAATCTGCAGGATCCCCTACAACTCACACACATACACAATGGGCTTCCTCAAAGTTTCCATCTACCAAATTCACTCTCAAGGCATTGGTCAGCCCAGGATTATAGTAGAAGCCAATCGCCCAAGATGCTGCTCAGTGGAACGGAACCCAAAACCAAGCATTTGCAAAGTGAACTCCTATTTTTTTGTGATCTGACACCCCTAACATGGCGCTATGTCTATGCCCTTTCACGAGACTCCACCCCTCACTCTAAGACAGAAAGGATCAATGCAATTAAGACTCCTCTTGAACAGCTGCAGAAGAAATAGGCAAAAAGGAATTTCAGAGGGATGACACTCTGTGGAAGAAGGACTCTGTCTGCTTTTCCATGCTGGCATGAGTTGGATGGAATTTGTTGAGGTGGATTGTTGTAAAGCCAAATGCTCCTCCTGTCACCATGCAAGGTAATATTTCCCCCATGGTCAGACATGAATGCCACAGAAGATTGCCTATGACATTGCATGTATGATGGCTATGCTTGTTTACAAGCATCCTTTGGGCCTTACAGAGGCCGAGACCTAGTGACCGAGACCATTGGTGATATGCTGTGCTTGAGAAAACCAGCAAGCCAAGTGAAATTGTAGTCGTGGTTGATGCTGGTGTCATGTAACTGGCACCTGTGCCAGTGGTACATAAAGAGTACATTTTGAGTGCTGGGCCTCATGGATCAAAGTAGTTAATGCTGGTGGCACATGAAAAGCTACTTTCAAGTGTTGGGCCTCATGGAGGCAATGACCAAGACCTTTGGCATTATATCGTACTTGAGAAAAAGACCCATCAAACCAAGAAAAATTGCAGTCGTGACAAATATCGGTGTCATGCAAATGGCACCCGTGCCGGTGGCATGTAAAAGCACCCATTACACTATCGGAATTGATGGCATTAGGAAGGGCATCCAGCTGTAGGAAACCATGCCAAACTAGACTGGGGTCTGGTGCAGCCTTCCGGCTTGCCAGTCCTGGTCAAACCGTCCAACCCATGCCAGCACAGACAATGGATGTTAAATGATGATGATGATGTAAATACACTCACATTACACTGTCAGCACAGATATGTATGTGTGTGCATATTTTATTCTAGCTCTTCTGATGACCAGGGTATAGGTAGCATAAGCTAAGGTAGTATGGGTATATATAAAGTCAGGGTAAAAGAAGCAAAAAATACCCAGCCTAAAGAAACTAATGATCAGATCAGGTCAGGTTGGTGCGGGGGCATGTGCCATTGCAGCACCTTGCTTTGGTCATTTGTTGGTGCATTCCTGGGACCTCCTGGGTGACCAGAGGTCCCAGTCACTGGTTACCATTGGTCGGATTTTATATCCAACCAATGATTACTCAGAAACTGGGATACGTTTTTTTTTGTTTTTTTTTTATTTGTATGATCTGGGACTGCCAACTAAGACTGTTTGGCCATAGTGCTTGATTTTCTGAGTTAGGATCTGGCTGGGTTGACAGGTTATGATGGTCAACCACATGGTCATGGCAGATGAAGAACAACAAGAATAATGATCAGCATTGGTAATAATTATTCAATACAGTTCATATATATATATATGAACTTATCAATAAGCATTCCTATAGTAGGCCAGCAATTTTAGGAGGAAGGGGAAAGTCGATTTCATCAACCCCTGTACATACCTGAACAAATACGGCAAATTACCTTCCCTGATGTTCTAACACTTCTGCTAACCCCCTATGCTTAGTGCGGAGTGCACACAAGCACAATAATAACCATCTTGCCAACAACCCCCTTGAACACCTTTCTAAGCACCATGTATCTAACAAATGTGGGCATGCCTACAAAGTCAGAAAACAGCACAGCTCCCATGACTTTTGGAAACATTTTTACACTCAGGGTTGCTGAAGCATGGAACAAACTACCTGCATCAGGTGTTAGTTGCCGAGACACTACATCCTTTAAAGCCTCCATGCACCTGAGCACTATACACAATAATTTCACTATTTATTTACATTTGATGGATATTTGTCCTCATCTTGTTTGTTGTTAACACAATGTTTCGGCTTATATACCCCCAGCCTTTTTCAGGTGTCCTGGGGGAAATTTCGAACCTGGGTTCTCATTCCTAAGTTCGATTCCAGGCAGTGACCTGAATAATAACATCGAAAACTACCTTAGGAATGAGAACCCAGGTTTGAAATTTCCCCAAGACACCCGATGAAGGCTAGAGGGTATATCAGCCAAAACGTTGTGTTAACAACAAACAAGTTGAGAACAAATATCCGTCAAATGTAAATAATTCCTCATCTCTTAAATATAGGACTGAATTTCATCATCATTATAATTATTATATGAACACTGGCAGCGTGTTGAGCAAACGGGAAAAAATAATGTAGGGGAGATAACTGTGTTTATACGAAATTAATGGGGATGTCTTAGAAGAAAACAGATGGGGAAATCTGAGAATGTTGGTGTTCACAGGTGAGACGAGTGGCAGTATGAGAGTTAACCATTAAACCGATCGTGATGATGATGATAATAAGAGATAGGACGAGGAGGAGGATGTAAAGCATAAACTGTAGCAATCTATTGCTAAACCAAAATGTTGTATAATGATGTAACAGTTTGTCTCTCTATCCCTTGTAATTTATTCAGTCACCTGGACAATTTGTTCTTCGCACCAATATTCCTTCTAAGCTGTGCATTTGTACAAGACCTCACATGTTCTACAAAAAGCACACAAAGGAAACAAATGTGTGCACACCAGGTTTTTTTTTTTTTTTTTTTAGACGAAATCAGATTTTATTTTTAAATTAAAGACACTTATTTGCACCGAGACACACATGCTTTGAATAGAAATGCACAATTTAGACATAATGCACATTTCTGTATACACCCAAGGACAAAAATAAGAGGGAGACATTGCTTCGTGTCCCTTCGACTGTGTGAGTGTTTGATTTCATGTTATTCACCATGGTGATCGAGTTTGTTTGTCTTTTCTTTGTACCAAGTAAAAATCAACCCTGATTTAGTTTTGCATCAATGATTCTAAACAGATGTGTATCAACATATTTTGTTAGTCTCTGCCGATCAGAAAAAGTCCAGCTGATCCTTTTCTGGTTGACTCAGTGGAAAGATGCTTCTTTCACTCACACACACACATTTCTCTCACGAACATTTAAAAGAATATGTTTACACCTCATCATCATCATCCAGTGTTTTAAATTCGGGTTTTGTCCCTGTTAAAGGGGGGGGGGCAGATCTACCTCAATGCCATAGCAACTGCCCTCACACCATCTCGTCCAGTTTTGGACATCCTTCTTTTTCAAACCAATCTCCTCCTCCACCATTTCCTCGGTTTACCATGCTTCTGTACTCCATTTACCTCAAACACAATCACCCTCCTCAGAACATGCTCTTCATCCCTCCTCAACACATGCCCATACCACCTCACTCCATTCGCCCTTGCCAACCATTCCACCGATTCCTCCAGCCCCAGCATTACCATCAAATCCTCAGTCCTCCTCTTATCAAACAGCCTCACCCCACACATTTCTCTCTGTCCTTCTCAAAATTGCCATCTCTCTCCCCCAAATATTGTCTCCCTCCCATACAGCATTGCAGCTCTCACACAACTCTTATAGACCCTTCCTTTCAACTTTAATGAGAACCTTTTCCCACATAACAACGCTCCTTATTCCCTGAACTTCACCCAGCCAAGTCTTGCTCTTGCCGTCACAGCTGCTTCATATCCAGTCTATCTCCCAAATAAAACCTTCTCACCGTTTCCACCTTGTCGCGATGATATTAAGATCTAAACTGTTAATATATGAATGCGAAAGAGATAGTTGAATAACTGGAAAGCTACTTTTGGGCCACCCTGTATAGCCGGATGCCCTTCCTAACACAAACCCCTTTACAGAATGTGTTGGGTGCTTTTTAAATGAAACTAACACCAGTAAGGTTGCCAAACAGCTTGCAAGACAAAGACTGCACGGCTAAGAGAGAGAGAGAATCCAAGAAAAGTGACATGTATGTAATTATCATCATTTAGCATCCACTTCCCATGCTGGTATGGATTGGATATGTCATCACTGTCAGCATATATATTCAAAGATACTACTCAGACAAATCAGGAACTCTGATGCTGCTAACATTTCATTTTGGTTTGGTTGAAACCCAGTCTTCCGAAACACCAACTATTTTAAATGACGTACTGGATGCTGGTTTTTGTTTTGCTTTCATGGCACCAACACTAAAGAAGTAGCCATGTCCTCGACACATCTCAACGCATTAGGTCTGCTCTGACCCTTTGTCTATTGTGGGTTCTTCGTTGTGGTTGGCTCTGAGTGGGGTCTTCGTAATGGTTATATTCTGTTTGGACGCGGTGGTTAATGTGGAAGAAATGCCTCAAGCAGGAGAAGTTCCTACTTCTTCTTTGGTTCAAAGTTTTCTTTATGTGAGATGTGTCTCGGACATGGGGAGTTCTTATTTCTCTTATATTTCTGACCAAAAAAGTTATTCACAAAGACGTTATGTCTGGGACGTGGAGGATTCTTGAGGTGAGATGGGTTTCTGCATGTTTGAGTGAGGCTGCTTTGTCATGTGGTGAAGGGTCCAATGGAATTTCACGTTTTGTGTCTTTGATGAGTATTTGGAACCCTTGAGAGGGTATTGGTTATTCTTCGTTCTGGATGGTCATTCTGGTATTGTCGTGGCAGTGACTTTCTTCTGGTTGTAGGGAGTTCATAGTTTTTAGCTTTTTTTTCATGAAGGGATTATCAGATTGGTATTCCTCCTTGAATGTTATATCATGGAGATTGAACCAATCGTTCTGATCTGTCAGAGTTTCTACAGCTGGGGCGTTAGGAAGGGCATCCAGCTATAGAAACTTTGCCAGATCAGATTGGAGCCTGGTGCAGCCGTCTGGTTCGCCAGTCCTCAGTCAAATCGTCCAACCCATGCCAGCATGGAAAGTGGACGTTAAACGACGATGATGACACATATACATTAACATTATACACATAGATACATTCAAGCTATACATATTGTATAACTTGAGTATACACACATAACTGAAGTATATATACCTGTTATACAGTACGTAAATTAAACTATATAACTATGTGACACGGTATAAGTCTTATAAACATATTATAAACATACTAGATATATAACACGTAAGTTTTACAATATATATCAAACCTGTTGGGTGTATTCTGTACTAATTAGATATACACATTCTGGGTGTACTATACAATAATTATGTATATCCTAGATACACAAGTTTACAAGGGTTGGTTGTAGGTCCTGCCGGAAACTGTAGCCAAACCTTCCTTAAATCTCATTCTACCGTCAGATACACTAAATGAATTTAAGACAGGGCAGTCATTAATGGAATGTCTTTGAGTAAAGGTCTACTGGTACAGCATCGAACAACCAGAACAAAGGACACATTAAGTAAAGGGTAGACTTACGGAATAGATGTGTAACATAAGTTAGAATTCCGAATAAACTTTTTCAGAAAAATGCATTTTTCTAGGTGAGGGGCGATTCTACATTAGCCCCGAAATTTCTGTTTTATTCGGGGTCTTTCAATTTTTTTCTCACACGTTTCGAAACAAATGGGGTGGGGATGAGCCTTTAAAAAAAATAAAAGGTTCCCCCACTACTGTTTTGAAATGTGTCACCCCCCCCCTTTCACGAACGCGCATTTTTTTTTCATATTCGTTCACAGCAAATTGTTTTACACCTGTTACACTATTTTTTTTTTTTTGTGTGTGTGTGCTCGGGTCAAACGCTTTAGTTTGACGAAATAAACTTGGAGAAACTACGACCAAAACGGACAAATTTCAACTTATGTTAGTTATACCGAAAATCTGCCAAATAAATTTAAGAAACACAAGCTGAATAAAAGAGGAGTTAGTCACGGCTGGAACCCCTTTGATAAAAGGTTCTGTCATTTTAGGAACGACGCAATGATAGAAGAACACGAACAAATTGAAATAACAATAAATTAGGTGTGTTAATGAATAAAACGAAAACTTCTGTAAAAAAATGACATCTTTAATAGTGAGATATTGGTTAGATGGAATTAGAATAAATAAACAAGAAGAACATTTACATTGACAGAGGTCATTGGAGTCCGTTTCAGTTGTGGATAGGGGTTCGAATCCGAGAAGTTCCGAGCTGAGGTTTGGGGTCGTAACCAATTCGTTCTTGAATCTCACGAATAAACTGGGCCTTAGTTTTACTGCCGGGTGTTGTGTCTCCGCTGCATGTTCCTGGCAGGGCACCTGTTGACGACGAAGACTGCTCACCAACAGCATCGACAGACATCTTCTGCGCATTCTGTTTCAGTCTCTCGTTCTTCATCGCTTCGTATTCTTTGATGTCTTCCAGTTTCAATTCAATCCGAGTCGGGTTACGGCGCAACATCTTCGATTAATATGGACGGTAAAAAGACCAACGTTTGTCCTCTCTCTCTCTCTCTCTCTCTCAGTCTCCCACGCTGTCAAATAATGGCAGTTAATGTTAGATTAATAAACATCAGACGGAAAGACAAGGAAGTGGATTCGAAGACAGATTTTCAGATACCGCGCTTTTAAGCAAACATGGTGGATAACGGTGTAAGGGGAAATGATGTCCCTCTTTTATAAACAGACCAACCGGTTGTTGGCGCATGTTCTTTCTTGTTTTACTTAATTTAACAATTTATATATAAAGTAGATAAAGGTTAAGGCTGTTTACACCTTTCAATTGCAATATTGTCATTTAGTCATATACATACATACATATATTGCGTATTTATTATCCCTTTCAAAGCCCTCATATATCTACTGCAAACACCGTCACTAAGCCTCTCCTAGGTTTCTCCCCATCACTTGCCAACGTCCTCTCTATCCTGCCCACTCACCCAGTCCATTCCTCTGCATCACTTCACCTATCCTCACCACCTCTGATATCCTTCAAGAACATGCCTTGACCCACCTTCACCTTCATCTCTCTCACTATCGCTCTCCTTATCCTATCTTACTCTCAAACTCACTCTCCTTTCCCTTCCAACTGGGTAATCCGTGTATCTACAGCAAGACACCTATAATTGTCCCTCTGTACCTTTAGTCTCTCGACTGGCTCAAAGCCCCCCCCCCCCTCATACTTTTCCCCACTCCCTGTTGAGGGGTTTTGCCTTTTTGTGTCTGATGCTGGTACCACATAAAAGCACCAGTGCTGGTGCCAAGTAACATGCACTCAATATACTCTGTAAAGTAGTTGACTGGAGCAAATATATTGTATTTTGGGGGGATATATTCCTCTTTCTTATCAGTGTAGTAGATATGGTGTTGAACGTCGGCGCTGGAAACTGGCTGGAGCTGTGTTCTGTGTGGTGGTCAACAACCAAACCTGTGAGAAGTCTGAAATCGCGACAAACTGGCGTGGATAAAACAGGCTTATCTATAGGTAAAAAGGGGCTCCAGAAACAGCAGAAAAACACTCTCTCATGTGATCTTATTAGAAGGCCACGATTGTTCAGTATGCACCCTGGCGCGAAACAGAACTGGAGACAAATGCTGTGCAAATAAGAGCCAATCAGGGTGATGGACACAGCAGGGTCCGAGGCGGGCCGAAGGCTAGATGTTACCCGCTACATTCGCATTTAAGAATATATAACCGAGAGAAAAGCTTCTGCTACAATCAGAAACCTTGTTTAACCCTTTAGCATTTAAACTGGCCATATCCGGCCAAAATATTCTACATGTTTTATGTTCAAATTGGCCAAATCCAGTTCCTAAGAGCTATCATACAATGTCATACTAGAAGTAAACAATTGCTTCATTGAAATCTCAGTTACAAGATAATGCATGATTAATTCAAAAGAATGTGAATAAATAAGTATTACATTTAACAGAATAATCTGAATGCTAAAGGGTTAATTAAGCTCACTGTTGGTTTGGTGCATTGTCTAAAAGGAGCAATGCTTTATTGGAAATATTATTGGAAATATTTTGCTCAGCAATGTACCTTTCTACAGCAGGAAAAAGAAATTATTTGTAAGCCACTCTTTGAAGAGACTCTTCGTCATCCATGTTTTCTTATTTGAATGCCAGAGGCAAAGTGGCTGAGTTCCTTTCAAGTGTTGGGCCTCACAGAGGCAATGACCAAGACCTTTGGCATTATACAGTGCTTGAGAAGGAGACCCATCAAGCCAAGTAAAATTGCAGTTGTGGTAGATACTGGTGTCACACAAATGGCACCCTTGCCAGTGGCACATAAAAACACCCATTACACTCTCGGAGTGGTTGGCATTAGGAAGGGCACCCAGCTGTAGAAAACCATGTCAAAGCAGACAGGAACTCAATGAAGTCATTTGGCTTGTGAGATCCTATCAAGTCATCTAACTCATGCCAGCATGGAAGATGAACGTCAAATGAGGATGTGATGAGGGAAAATACCCAGGGATGCTTGCTGCCTGAAAACTTAATAGATAAGTGGGTGCTGTCTTACATTATATCGTGGTAGTGGTGGAGTTGTTGTTGCTGTGCTGGTGGTGGTAGGGGTAATAAAATTGTTGTTGCTGCTAATGATGATAATGGTAGTGGTGGTGGTGGTGGCGCTGATGGTGGCAGTGGTGGTGATGGGGTTGGGTGGTTTTGATGATGATGGTGGTGCTGGTGGTGGTGCTGGTGATGGCAATGGTAATACTCGTGGTGGTGTTGATTGCTAGTGGTGTACACGACGATGGTGATGGTGGTGGTGGTGGTGGTGATGATGATAGCAGTGGTGACGTGACAGTGGTGGTGGTAGTGGTGACGTTGATGGTGATGATTGCACAACTGATGATGATGGTAGTGATGGTGATGAGGATGGTGGAGGCATTGGTCATTACAGCAGTGACAATGATAATGATGACACCAACAACGATAACAACAACAACAACAACAACAATGGCAATAACGATGAATGAATAAAATGAATAAACAAAAATAATCAACAAAAAATATATAAAAAAAAGATTATTATTTGGTTAAAGTAGTGACCCATTGTTCGTCTAATGGAGCAAGACTGGGGTAAATGACCAGGTGTGTTTGTATTGAGCGTCTAATTAAATGAGCAACTGATTGGTGTTGAGAAGGGAAAAAAATGTCTGTTCCAAAACCAGGTTTCTTTTGATTTTAATCACAAACATTTCTGCCGTGTTTAAATATGCCACAGACACCATCAACAACAATGGAACCGGTCCGACAAGTTGCAACATTAAAAGCCTTTGTATGTTGTTGCTATTGTCATGATGTATTTCTTGTATGATTTTCAATGCCTCTGCAGCAAAATCTTTGACAAATATGTTCAGGAATCAATCAATACTCAGAGAAGCTGGAATAATTGGCATATGGCGTAGTGGTAAGGAGCACGGGCTAATAATCCCTAGATTCCAAGTTCGATTCCAGGCAGTGACCTGAATAATAATAATAATAATAATAATAATAATAATGATGATGATGATGATGATGATGATGATGATGATGATGATGATGATGATGATGATGATGATGATGATGATGATGATGATGATGATGATGATGATGATGATGATGATGATGATGATGATGATGATGATGATGATGATGATGATGATGATGATGATGATGATGATGATGATGATGATGATGATGATGATGATGATGATGATGATGATGATGATGATGATGATGATGATGATGATGATGATGATGATGATGATGATGATGATGATGATGATGATGATGATGATAATAATGATAATAATAATAATAATAATAATAATAACAACAATAATAATAATAATAATTTCAAAATACAAAGACCTGGAAATAGAGATAACTCGAATGTGGAGTCTAAAAACAGAAACAATTCCTATCATAGTAGGTGCCTTAGGTATAATAAAAAAATATTCAGACAAATACATAACAAAAACACCAGGACTTACAGATATATATAACATACAGAAAATTGCACTACTGGGTACTGCACACATTCTACGCAAAACATTTTCATAAGAGCACCACAGCAAACCACAGCACATACCCAAGGCGCACAGAGCTGCGCTCGGTAGTGAAGTGAAAGCACGTTATAAAAATAAAACTACTGAACAATAATAATAATAACATCAAAAAATACCTTAGGAATGAGAACCCAGGTTCGAAATTTCCCCAAGACACCTGATGAAGGCTGGAGGGTATATCAGCCGAAATGTTGTGTTAACAACAAACAAGATGAGGACAAATATCCATCAAATGGAAATAATGGAAATAATGGAAATGAATTTGTTGGACTCCTTATTCGTTACAGAGTTAGGGGTCTTATCATAGGGAGAGGGAGAGGGGAAAGGAGGGAGAGGGAGGTGAGAGAGAAAGAGAAATAGGAGGGGGGAGAGAGAGAGAGAGGGAAATTAAAGTTGATTAAACAGATGAGTGGAATGGAAGATATAAATAGTGATGCACAGGAATGGCTGTGTGGTAAAAAAGCTTGATTTCTAACCATATGATAACAACTTTAGTTCCATTGTATAGCACCTTGGACAAGTGAGTGGATTTGGAAGACTATACTAACAATGTCTATCATGTCACCATCCGAATATAGTCAATGCCAGTGCCTCCTAACTGGCTCCTGTGCCGGTGACATGTAAAAAGCACCATTCTGAACATGGTCGATGCCAGTGCCTCCTGACTGGCTTCCAAGCCAGTGGCACATAAAAAGCACCATTCTGAACATGGTCGATGCCAGGGCTGCCTGACTGGCTCCCATGCCAGTGGCATGTACAAAGCATTATTCTGGACGTGGCTGATGCCAGGGCCACATGACCAGCTTCCGTGCCGGAAAAAGCACCCACTACTCTCTCGGAGTGGTTGGTGTTAGGAAGGGCATCCAGCTGTAGAAACGTTGCCAGATCAGATTGGAGCCTGGTGCAGCTGCTGGCTCTCCAGACCTCAGTCAAACCGTCCAACCCATGCCAGCATGGAAAGCAGACGTTAAATGACAACGATGATGATGATGATGGTGATGATGATGATGACGATGATGATGATATATTATATCATCACTACCACCATCATCATAATTTCATTTCTCTCCTCCATGATGACATGGATTGGATACTCTGAGAGGTTCTGAGAGGTCAAGGGACCATGTCTTGTGCCACTGTCTCAAACTGGTCATGGGTTTTTATTGTTAGATGCCTTCCTAGCACCTCACTCCTCTCCCCCCCTTCTCTCTCACTATATATTATATATATAGTTGAGTCCTGTCTTGCATCTGATGTAAATGGAAGATTTAATTTGCATCATAATGTATTCGTTAGCAACATGGTTGCTTAATTAATTACTTATGCAAGGCACACCGTAAACTTTGCAAGTTTGCTAAGATTAAATGGCAGATTAAACAACATGTTATGTTATGCGTAAGTTACACACACACACCCATACACAAACACACACATAGTAATATAGATATACATTCATTTATATATATATATATATATATATATATATATATATATACATACACACACACACCTAAATATACACGTGTGTGTACATATACATACATAAATTGGTAGTGTAATATGGTATTGGTTTTATTAGCTGCCTGCAGAAGACATCCATATACATTTTTACATACATGCAAGCATGCATCCATCCAAACATACATACATACATACATACACACACATACTCTCTCTCATATACATTTTCATGTGCATATTCCTCCATAAACACATATACAAACAAGTACACACACACACACACACACACACACACACACACACAAATATATATTGTGATGTAGTTTGCGTCCATTCGGCCTGCCTAGCTTTGTGGTTGTTACTGGATTCTACAAAAGTGCACAAAGCTTCTCTCCACCTTTGACCAACACCGTAGAGCTGGATCAACAGTCAGCAGTCAGACATTAGTCCTTAGTCCGTGGACTGAGAGAGAAGGCTAGTCGCACGGCCTCTTGAAAACAAGCAGATCAGTGAGTTTACACATAAGACACACACACACACACACACACACACAAATATATGGACTTAAATATATACTTACAAATATATACATATACACATACATACACACACACACATATACATATTTAAATACACAACCCCTCCACTCATATGCATACATATGTACTTAAATATATACATACAGACATAATTTATAAATATATATTTATACACACAACCCATTGATAACACACACACACACACATATATATGCACGCACACACACACACACATGTACACACACACCACACACATGTACTTAAATATATACATACAGATATATTTATAAATACATACATACATACATATATATATATATATATATTTATATACACAACCCATCCATTGATAACACACACACATACACACACACACACAATCCTTATGTATAAAGTGACTTTAAACTGAATCAGATGTTTCATAGCAAACTGATGTCCTAAGTCCATTTTTGGTCATTTCGTCCAATGGCAGTCACCGTAAGCATGAGGTAAGTTCAGAATATTATTATATTTTGTTGCTATGGAGACAAAGAGGAATCATAATTCGTATTTGTTTAGCCCCAGGTCAACCTTCATTGGTAAAACCCATGATCAAAGGTGTTCCAGGCATGACTATTCTCCTTTGTATTTCAGTCATAGTATATCTTGGAATGTATTATCCAAAATGTTCTTAGTTTCTTTTTTAAGATGGTACCATACAGTTTTGAGTAAATTTGGTTGCTATTTCTAGCGAATCATCTGCAGAGTAGATTCCTTGTCAAACTGATGGTATATAAGTATTTAGTGGAGGCGCAATGGCCCAGTGGTTAGGGCAGTGGTTGTAGGATCGCGGTTTCGAATCTCAGACCGGGCGTTGTGAGTGTTTATTGAGTGAAAACACCTAAAGCTCCACAAGGCTCCGGCAGGGGATGGTGGCGAACCCTGCTGTGCTCTTTCACCACAACTTTCTCTCACTCTTACTTCCTGTTTCTGTTGTGCCTGTAATTCAAAGGGCCAGCCTTGTCACACTGTGTCACGCTGAATCTCCCCGAGAAATACGTTAAGGGGTACACGTGTCTGTGGAGTGCTCAGCCACTTGCACGTTAATTTCACGAGCAGGCTGTTCCGTTGATCGGATCAACTGGAACCCTCGTCGTCGCAACCGACGGAGTGCCACAATATATTTAGTGATTATAAAGATCAACAGTGTGTGTGTGTGTGTGAGATCATCATCGTCTTATCATCATCATCATCATTTAGTGTCCATTTTCAATGCTGACATGGGTTAGATGGTTTGACCAGGACTAGTAAACTGGAGAGCTACACCAGGTTCCTATCTGATTTTGGCTTGGTTCCTACAGCTGGATGTCCTTAATGCCAACCACTCCAAGAGTGTACCAGATGCTGTGAATGCACGTGTGTTTTTGTGTTAGCCTGAGAGTGTGTGTGAGCGTGTGTGTTTGTCCATGTGTAAACGTATCTGTGAGTATGTGTGTCTGTGTATACATGCATGTTTGCGTGCATGTGTGGGTGCTTACATGTGAGTCTGTGTGAGCCTGCATCTTTGTGCATGTGTGTGTATTTATGTGTGTGTATATATATGTGTGTGTGTGTGTGTGAGTGCATGTGTGGGTATATAGTTGTGTATCTGTGTGTATTCTTTTATTCTTTTACTTGTTTCAGTCATTTGGTTGTGGCCATGCTGGAGCACTGCCTTTAGTCGAGCAAATCGACCCCAGGACTTATACTTTGTAAGCCTAGTACTTATTCTATCAGTCTCTTTTGCTAAATCACTAAGTTACGAGGACGTAAACATACCAGCATTGGTTGTCAAGCAATGTTGGGGGGACAAAAACAGACATACAAACACATACATACATACATACATACACACACACACACACACATATACGATGGGCTTCTTTCAGTCTCCGTCTACCAAATCCACTCACAAGGCATTGGTTGGCCTGAGGCTACAGTAGAAGACACTTTATTTTGTATATATGTTTTACTGTTTGTATATGTGTGTGCATGTATTTGTATAAGAGCTTATACATATGTGAGTGAGTGTGTGCATCCATGTATGTGTGTGTGTGTGTGTGTGTGTGTGTGTGTGTGTGTGTGTGCATGTGTGTGTGAGAGTATTCCTTTGCTTGCCCACAAATGGGTGACTGGTTCTGCTCCTATCTTCACAGTTCAGTTGGTTAGAAATAAAGGAAAGATCCAGTTTAAAGGAAAAAATAATAATAAATAAATAGGCACAGCTTTGTGGTTAACACACTTAATTTGTAACTACATGGTTTCAGGTTCAGTCCCACTGTGCAGTACTTTGGGGCAAGTGTGTTCTTCTTTGGCATCAGGCTGTCAAATGCCTTGTGAGTGAATTTTATAGATGGAGACTGTATGGAAGGCTATATATTTATGTATATGTGTATGAAGACAGGGAAAGCCCCCGGCCCATCAGGAATCACTGCAGCGATGCTCAAAATATCTGGCAGTGTTGGCTACAGCCTAGTCACCCGTATTACGAACCAGGTGATACACGAAGGAGTCATACCCAATGACTGGTGTAGCAGCACCATAGTAAACTGCTACAAAGGTAAAGGTGACGCTTTAGACACTAATAATTACAGAGGCATCAAGCTGTTAGATCAGGTTATGAAAGTTACGGAGAGGGTCATAGCCCAACTAATTAGGGAGCAAATCAATTTAGATGAGATGCAGTTTGGGTTCGTGCCAGGTAAAAGCACCACTGATGCCATATTTCTAGTGAGACAGCTGCAGGAGAAATATCTAGCCAAGGATAAACCTCTGTACCTGGCCTTCGTTGACATGGAGAAAGCCTTTGACAGGGTCCCCCAATCCCTTATCTGGTGGTCAATGAGGAAACTTGGGATAGAAGAATGGTTAGTGAGAGCTGTGCGAGCCATGTACAGAGATGCTGTCAGTAAGGTGAGGGTTGGAAATGAGTACAGTAATGAATTCCGGGTAGAGGTAGGGGTCCACCAAGGTTCCGTCCTCAGCCCCCTTCTATTTATCATAGTCCTCCAGGCGATCACAGAGGAATTCAAGACAGGTTGCCCCTCGGAGCTCCTCTATGCTGATGACCTTGCACTAATTGCGCAGTCACTATCAGAACTAGAGGAGAAGTTTAAGGTGTGGAAGCAAGGACTAGAATTGAAGGGCCTTAGAGTCAACCTAGCAAAAACCAAAATCCTAAAAAGTAGGAAGGTAGATAAAACACAAACCCCTTCAGGTAGATGGCCCTGCTCAGTATGCAGTAAAGGAGTAGGTAGTAACTCTATAAGATGTACCCAGTGCAAGCTATGGACACATAAGAGGTGCAGCAATATCAAAGGCAGATTAGCTACAAAGTTAGTCTTTGTATGTGGCAGATGTTCAGGTGCAATAAACACTGTAAACAAACAGGAAACAACTTCTATCTCATTCCAGGGAGAAAAACTAGAGGTAGTTGATAGCTTCCGCTATCTGGGTGACCAAGTTAGTAGTGGGGGTGGGTGCGCTGAAAGTGTAACTGCTAGAATAAGAATAGCCTGGGCCAAGTTTAGAGAGCTCTTACCTCTGCTGGCGACAAAGGGACTCTCACTCAGGGTAAAAGGCAGACTGTATGACGCATGCGTACGAACAGCCATGCTACATGGCAGTGAAACATGGGCTGTGACTGCTGAGGACATGCGTAAGCTCGCAAGGAATGAAGCCAGTATGCTCCGCTGGATGTGTAATGTAAATGTGCATACCCGTCAGAGTGTAAGTATCTTGAGAGAAAAGCTGAACATAAGAAGCGTCAGTAGTGGTGTGCAAGAGAGACGATTGCGCTGGTTTGGACATGTGGTGAGAATGAATGAGGAGAGCTGCGTGAAAAAGTGCCACTCCCTAACAGTTGAGGGAACCCGTGGAAGAGGTAGGCCCAGGAAGACCTGGGCTGAGGTGGTGAGGCAAGACCTTCGAACATTGGGTCTCACCGAGGCGATGACTACTGACCGAGACCTTTGGAAATGTGCTGTGCGTGAGAAGACCCGGCAAGCCAAGTGAGATCGTTGCCAGTGCCCCTGGACTGGCTCTTGTGCGGGTGGCACGTAAGATGTACCATCCTGAGCGTGACCGTTGCCAGTACCGCCTGAATGGCCTTGTAGGGTTTTCGAGCCAGATCGTTGCCAGTGCCCCTGGACTGGCTCTTGTGCGGGTGGCACATAAAAGACACCATTTCGAGCGTGGCCGTTTTCGTGCGGGTGACACGTAAAAGCACCCACTACACTCTCTGAGTGGTTGGTGTTAGGAAGGGCATCCAGCTGTAGAAACTCTGCCAAATTAGATTGGAGCCTGGTGTAGCCATCCGGTTGCACCAGTCCTCAGTCAAATCGTCCAACCCATGCTAGCATGGAAAGCGGACGTTAAACGATGATGATGATGATGATGATACACAATAATCCCTTGCCATACTGCAGTTCACCTATTGTGGTTTATTATTTACGCTTATGTTGATTCCTCTGTGATGTTGTTTTGCATTAATAAAATAAATATATACAAGTAATGAAAATAAGAAACAAAAATATACAATACTGTTTCTACTTCTTGGATTTTCACCTGTTGCGGTGGGGTTTGCGATAGTTGAGGGATTACTGTATATCTATCTATCTATCTATCTATCTATCTATCTATATATCTATATCTATATATATATATATATATATATATATATGGGAAAAAAGTCAAGGTAGAAAATGCTAAAATAATTTTATAAAAAACATTTCAGTACCGTTTCAGTCATTGAGACTTTATCAACTGTAAGTATGGAAAGCAATTAAACAAGAGAGACGGAGACAGGCAGGAACAAGGAAAATGCCCCTTTTTATTTGAATACTATGCCAGATCAGACTGGAGCCTGGTGCAGCTATCTGGTCCACCAGTCCTCAGTCAAATCATCCAACCTATGCTAGCATGGAAAGCGGACGTTAAACAATGATGGTGATGATGATGATGATATATATGTCCTGTTTGCATTTGTATTTGTGTACCATTTCTCGTTTTTTTACCGTCCTTGTTTTCGTATACATTCACTGCTTTCTTCCAAGGAATCTAGTGCTCTTAGCTTAGATTTTCTTTGGGGTTGGCCAGATTGGAGCCGTCTCGAGTATAACCAGCCAAAACTGCAAAGATAATCTGGAACTTGACTGAGGAAAGAAAACTCTGAATGATCCGCCCTTGTTTTTTCTTGTCCCTTTTTTGTATCATCTAACTTTCTGGTTGTCTTGTCGCCTGTTGCATTCTTATCCCATTTTTTGTATTCTTTTATATATATATATATATATATATTCACGGTGGTGCACCAGCATGACCGCAGCCACTTGGCTGAAACACATAAATAAATAAATAAAAAAATATATATATACTAATTGTCATGGCAGATACCAGTGTCACACAAATGGCACCCATGCTGGTGGAACATAAACGCACCCATTACATTCTCAGAGTGATTGGTGTTAGGAAGGGCATCCAGCTGTAGGGACCATGCCAAACCAGACTGGAGCCTGGTGCAGCCTTCCAGCATGCCAGCCCTGGTCAAACCATCCAACCCATGCTAGCATGGACAACGGATGTTAAATGATGGTGATGATGATGACAATATATGCATACACACACACACAGATTACAGTGTGTATAAATTTTTGTATTATAAATCATAGTATATCTAAATGATAAAATGTATAATGTACAGTATCTGTCTGTCTGTCTGTCATCCATACATCTTCCTCATCTTCCTCACCAAACTAATATTTTCCACTGACCCCATCTTACATTATTTACGTTTGATGGATATTTGTCCTCATCTTGTTTGTTGTTATTATTAAGGTCATTGCCTGGAATTGAACTCGGAATCTTGGGCTTCGTGGCCCACGCTCTTAACCACTATGCCATATGCCCGTGGGCAATTATGGAGTGAATTTTGGGGCTTAGTGGTTAAGAGCACGGGCTACTAACCCTAAGATTCTGAGTTCAGTTTCAGGCAGTGACCTGAATAATAATAATTACATCGAAAAATATCATAGGAATGAGAACCCAGGTTCAAAATTTCTCCAAGACACCTGATGAAGGCTGGAGGATATATCAGCTGAAACGTTGTGTTAACAACAGACAAGATGAAGACAAATATCCGTCAAATGTAAATAATGTACATAATTCCTCATCCCTTAAATATAGAACTGACCCCACCTTTTCTGTGCCACCAGTTATCTCTCCCTTTCCACTGAGTTACATCTTTTGATTGCCATATCTCATTCTTAACAGACTTCATATCTGCCATCAACTGCATTCTTCCTTTGTTTATCCCTCACTATAGCCATCCCTATGTATCTCTAAACTCCATCTCTGTTGCTGTACCTCTTTCTATTTCTTCCCCCACCCACCCATCCTGTTCTCCTTTACCCACTCATCTCCATTCATTGTTCTATAATATTCTGCTGTTCCCTAACCCTAACCCTAACCCTACCCTTTGCAGACTTCCTCTTACCATCCTCACTTCCTGAGCCACTCCTATTTCTTTTCCATTCTCCCAAGGATTGATATTTACCCTCCCCCCCCCCTCCCCACCTTTGTTCACAACTTACTTCATTCACTTCTACCCACCTCTCACTCTCCTACAAACTTAACTGCCCACCCCTCTTGATTCTCAGACTGTATTCTCTCTCATACTTACCTTCTTGTACCTTTGAGAACATTCCCTGACACCTCATCACTCTCCTGATTGCCTTCTTTCCAGCTATTCCCATCGACCCTTATATGATGTGGGGTAGCCTTGTATCTCTTGACTCCCGTGCTTGTCCCTGTATCATTCTTCAGCCTCTCAACACCTGGCAGAGAGTCACTTCCCTCCCTACTACAAACCCACTCACCTGAGGGGTGTTTGACGATCCTACCTGTACTAGTGCCATGTACAAAGCATTCAGAACACCCTGTAAACTGGCTGCTGCTAGGAAGGGCACCCAGCTGTACAAACTGTAGAACCATACCAAGGCAGACATTGGAGCTTGATGCAGTTGTGTGGCTTGTTGGATCCTGTTGAACCATCCAACCCTTTCCCGATATGGACAACATACTGGCACCTGTGCCAGTGGAGCATTAACAGCACTGTTCGAGCGTGATCATTGCCAGGGCAGCTGTCTGGCTTCCATGCTAGTGGCACGTAAATAGCACCATTTGAGCATGGTCGTTACCAGCGTCGCTTTATTGGCACTTGTGCTGGTGGCACATTAGAAAATCATTAGAGCGAGGTCGTTGCCAGTGCCGCTGGACTGGCTCCTGTGCAGGTGGCACATAAAAAACATCATATATATATATATATGTGTCTGGATATATAAAGATATTCTTTTACTTGTTTCAGTTATTCGACTGTGGCCATGCTGGAGCACCACCTTTAGTCAAATAGATTGACCCCAGGGCTTATTCTTTGTAAGCCTAGTACTTATTCTATTGGTCTCTTTTTGCTGAACCACTAAGTTATGGGAACGTAAACACATCAACATCAGTTGTCAAGTGATGGTGGTAGGGACAAACATAGACACACAAATATATACATACATGTGCATAAATACAACAGGCTTCTTTCAGTTTCTATCTACCAAATTCACTCACAAGGCTTTTGGCCGGCCTGAGGCTAAAGCAGAAGACACTTGCCCAAGGTGCCATACAGCGAGACTGAACCTGGAACCATGTGGTTGGGAATCAAGCTACTTACCACACAGCCACAGCTGTGCCTGTAGATATATATCAATTCAAATATAGAGATAATTGTATATAGATTTATTTGAATGTAAATCTTGAATAAAAATGGCTGCTGCATTTGTTAGTCTGTCTCATATGCACAATGTCTACACACACGTTTTCACATACACATACATCTGAATATAAACAAATGTGAATATAAAGATATATTTGGATAAACTAATACACATAGACAAATCTGGTTATAGATATAACGATATTTATTAATATACCAGAAGATAAATATGGGTATAAATGGAGATTTAATGATATATATTGATACAACATATATGGTTATAAATATAGACATATACATATATAGACACATCCAGCTATAAATGTCGATCCATATTGTAATGTGATAAAATGGTTTACAGCTGAAGAAATGAGTGAGGAGAGTGACAAGTCTAATTATGATGATAATTTTAATTAGAAAGTGTAAAGTCAATGTCCTGTACTAATTATATTTCTGTCATCACATAATTATTTCTGGTTGCAGACAGTGTGAGGAAGAGTCTTGCCTACTCCTCCTCCTCCTCCTCTAGACTGGACATATTTTTCCACAGAAGACTGGAACAATCTCACTTGATGTCAAGACAAGAAGACACACAGACACACAAATGTGCGCACACACATATAAATATATGATGGGCTTCTTTCAATTTCCCGTTCACCAAATTCACTCATAAGGCTTCGGGAAACCTGGGGCTGTAGTAGAAGACATTTGCCTAGGGTGCTGTGCAGTAGGACTGAACTGAAAACCACATGGTTGGGAAGCAAGCTTCTTAACCACACAGCCACACATGTACAAACACATCATGAATGTCTCAGCATAGTTAAACCATTTCTATGGATCTTTGAATGGTTAAAATGAGTTTCTCTCACTGGAATTGCTTTAGTTTCAATACAATCTGCTCTCATACCATGTGTTCTAACACCCAATGCTATGAGGGAGTTGTCCCCAAAATGCTATCAGGCAAGGAATCGGCAAACAAGCAAAACATATACATTGAGTATGTGCGGTTGATAATTCTTATAAACTAGAGCTGCTTTTAATTTGTAATTGAGGCACAAGAAGCCAGAGCTATTTTGAACGAGATCTCACTGGTAGCCATTACCATGTCCAAGACAAGAACAAGATCTTGCCTGCAACCATTTGCCATGCGCAAGACGACAACGAGGCTCTCATCAGCAACCAGTATTTAAGCAGGAGAATAAGACATTCTCTCTCGTTCCTTCTTGCACTTACACTGAGAAATACTGCATAGTCAGCGACTCACAGTGGACTCTTGTCTTGCTCTGACTCCACATGCTTATCTCCAGAGTTAATGAATCTCATGTGTACAGAGTTAGGACAAACCATTTGTTGCTATAAAGACAGTCACTGAGAGCAAACAATATGAACGAGAACTCTGTAAATAAATGGCTATTGAATTGTACTCTGCTTGTGAACTTCTTTGTGTTCCAGATCCTTGAAGCTACAAAAAATAATTATAATGGGGAAAGGAGATACTCCCACAAGCATCTTAAACCTTCTATTCCATTATATATGCATCACTATGGCATACAAGCATATGGTTCTTACACTGTTTATAAATAGTCATATAGTAAGGCGCTGGCATGGCTGTGTGGTAAGAAGGTTACTTCCCAAACACATGGGTCCGGGTTCAGTCCTACTGCCTGGCATCTTGGACAAGTGTCTTCTACTATAGCCTTTCGCTGACCAAAGCCTTGTGAGTGGATTTGGTAGCAGCACTGGCAACGACCTCATATGTATATCATCATCATCATCATCATCATCATCGTTTAACGTCCGCTATATATATATATGTGTGTGTGTGTGTGTGTGTGTGTATATATATTGATATGATCATCATCATTTTAACATCCTGTTCTATTCCCTTTTTACTTCTTTTTCCTCTTCTTTTTTCTTATTCTACTTCTCCTTCTCTTCTACTGACTCTGTCCAAAAGCCTTTATTTAGTCCAATCGAATCTTTCCTTTCAGTTAGTAAATACACACATGCCCTGTATTTCTTTTACTTGTCTGGAGAATTTGCTACATATCGAGGAAACCCAAAAGCAACAGGCCATCCATTGGACTGTTCTAAATAAAAACAAAATGTATAATCATCATCATTCATCATTCATCATTCATCATTCAACATCTTTCCATTCTGACATGGGTTGGATGGCATGACAAAAGTTGCAAGGCCACTTTGCACACCGTTGCTAGCTTTGGCATGGTTTCTACAGTTGGAGACCCTTCCCAATGCCAACCGTTGTACAGAGTGAACTGGGTGCCTTTTTCCCATGCTACTGACAAGGAAGAGAAGAAAAGAAAAGGGAGAAAAGCTATTACTCCTAAGAGGGACTATTTAGGAGATGGAGATGGGTGGATTTATGCCAGGTGTCGAGAGGGTAAACCAGTGGTTCCCAACCTGTGGTCCCCTGATGCCTGGTGGTCTGCAAAGGTAGTACTCGGGGTCTGTGAACATGTTAAGTTTTCAATATTCTGGGGTCCGTGGGAAAACTCATTTAAATAAAAGGGGTCCTTAGTAGTAAAAGGTTGGGAACTGTATGATTGAGGGACAAGCACAGGTGTTTTGGTAGAGGAGACACATGGCTGAAGGAGATCAAAGGAAAATAGTGATGGAGTGCTAGAGCAAACTTCCAAGGACCCCCAGTACTACCTTTGCGGATACAAATGGTGGGTCATGGGAGGGGATGAAAGAGTGGCTACTTTCATAAGTGTGTGAGAAGGGAGTACCAGATGGACAATGATAGGGGCAAAAGTGATGATAGCAAGGAACAAGGGCAGAGGTGAGGGTGAAGGGAAACATCAGAATAGAGAGGGGTAAGATGGGAGATATATGAGTGGCTTAGGAAGGGGACTAGATCAGAAAGTTATGGGTTGATGTGCAAGGTGTGGGAGAAGTAAAGAGGGAGGGATAGGGATATGTAAGGGACTACAGTAATTGGGACAGGATGATAATGATGAATAGAAGTGGCTCAGGGGAGAGGAGAAGGGCGATGGCCAGAAGGGGGATGAGGTAATATGTGCCAGTTCTGCTCTCGGGTGACTACAGCAGCCAAATGGTACCACAAATGGGGGGGGGGAATGATAGGTGTAAAGGGATGACTATTTGGGGAAATGTTTAATGCATCAGAGGCAAGAGAGGGGGCAGGTCCCTGCATGTGCAAGCATAACCAAGTGGTTTTAGGACATGATTTTTGCTGTAATGGGCGATCTTTCATAGCATCGTTATCATTATTGCCACCGTTATCATCATCATCATCATCATCATCATCATCGTCGTCCTCGTCCTTGTCATCATTTGTCATCATCTAACATCTATTCTCAGTTCTGGCATGGAAGGATCCAATGTGTCTGAAGATCCATATAGATATTAGATGATACATTATATTATATATCACATATATATATGATATATATATATATGTGATATATCATATCAAATTGTATTGTATTATATTTATTATGTTATACTCTGTTGTAGGACTGCAAGGATTTTCCTCTTGGGGACAACAAAGTCTAGCAAAAGATCCTTGCTGAAAACTGTGTTAAAGGATCAGTTTCAGGAGTCTGGTGCCAAAGGTGATGAAGGTGTTACACTGTGGCTATGGCATCCTTTCAAGAATCAACAAAACTGTAGGTCCTTTACAATGTTATTTTTGTTGTTGAATGTTGTTGTTGTTAAGCCCTAGTTCAGATCTGAATGAGCAGACCTATGATCAGAAACAATCCAGCCATGACCATCTCATCATGTTATTCCAGACGTAGCATAACCAAGACTGTTTTATTGTTTTTTTTATATGTTTCAGCCCTCAAGGTTGTGGCCATGCTGGAGCACTGCCCGTAAAAATATTTTTTAATATGCTGGACTGCCGTGACCAAGATTCAAACCTGGGTTACCACGGCCTCAATGTGGGGTCCTCACCACTAAATGATCACAACCTTCATTTGGTTTTAATATGAGGGAAACTTGGCTGCTATTTCTGATGTATGCATGCATCTTTATATATGTGTGTGTGCGTGTGTGTGTGTGTGTGCGTGTGTGTGTGTGCGTGTGCGTGTGTATCATCATCATCATTTAATGTCCTTTTTCCATGCTGGTATGGGTTGGCTGATTTGACAAGAACAGACAAGCCAGAGGGCTCTGCCAGGTTCTATGTCTGTTTTGGCAGGGTTTTTACAGCTGGATGCCCTTCTTGATGCCAACCACTTAACAAGAGTTTACTGGGTGCTTACTTGTGAGTGGATTTGGAAGATGGAAACTGAAAGCAGCCTATCTTATATATGTATGTATTTGTGTGTCTGTGTTTGTCTCCCCCACCATCGCTTCATAGTCGATGTTGGTGTGTTTATGTCTCCCGTAACTTAGCCATTCAGCAAAAAGAGACCGACAGAATAAGTACTAGGCTTACAAAGAATAAGTCCTGGGATCGATTCGTTCGACTAAAGGCAGTGCTCCAGCAAGGCCACAGTCAAATGACTGAAACAAATAAAAGAGTAAAAGAATTTCTTTCAGAGCAGTGAGTTGGTGGAATCATGAGGGCATCATAAAAAATATCTTGGAACATTTGCTCCAGGTCTGAAAGTTATGAGATCAATTCTGACTGAAGTCAAGAACCAGGGGGGATATAAATCATATCACCAACTGCATCCCCACCCAACTATAAATTCCAGGCCCTGTACCTATGTTAGAAACAGTTATTGGTTAATACTTTACATGGTTTTGTAACATTAGAGAGCAATATCTTTTCAGGTGATTTAGTGGCAGAATATATGACAGAAGATTTAAAAGACTCACAAATAGAAATCTGGGAACTTTCAGACAATCAGGTTGGTAGCTTTCGTTTCTTTTACACAAATATTTATGGAGTAAAGATTGTTTGCCAACATAACATGGCAGTCCTGGTTTAGGACGAATGTAATTTAGCCCCAGGAGACATCGTCTCCAGCTGGCTATAGGACACGATCTGTGTCCTTACATTTTTTGAACAAGGGAATCTAGCACCCCCACTCAGCTCAAAACAATATCTGTGTATTACGATTTCAGGGTTATTTGCCTTCATCAGCACAGAATAATTGTTTGGCTAGAAGTGGCACTGCCAAATTCCTGTTTGAAATATATAGTTTTCAACGGGAATTTGGCAGTGCCAAACATTTATTCTAGCCAAACATTTATTCTGTGCTGATGAAGAGAAATAACCCGGAAGTCGTGATACACAGATACTGTTTTGAGCTGAGTGGGGGTGCTATATTCCCTTGTTCGAAAATATAAGGACACAGATTGTGTTGTATAGCCAGCTGGAGATGATGTCTCCTGGGGTTAAACTACAGCAACATTCGTCCTAAACCAGGAGTGCCATGTTATGATGGCAAATAATCTTTACTACAAAGTACTGTTGCTGAATATCTCTTGTTGTGAGATTTAAAAATAGTAATTTTCTAACGAATATTTATAGTCACTGACTTCTCTCCCCCACCTACTCTCTCTCTCTCTGTCTCTATTTCTCTACTTATCACTCTTTCCCCCTCTTCCCTCCCCCTCTCTTTATGCACCTCATCATTTATGCATACACACACATCTTCTCTGACTTTAGATCTCTGTTTCCCTCTCACTTCGCCTCTGTTTTTCTCAATACACATCTCTTGCTGAATCCATCCACCCATCAATACATCATTCAATACGCACACACATACAATCATATATAAATATATGTAGATGTGTGTTCTCTCTCTCTCTCTCTCTCTCTCTCTCCATATATATATATATATATATATATATATATATATATATATATATATACATATATATATACATACATACATATATATATTATAGTGGGGTAGGCTAGTTTATGGGGTTACTGTGGGTTTCTCACTCATAAGGGATTTAGCTTTACGGCATATCATCAAACCCCAAACGCTGCTAGCCTTCTTTAAAATCTCAGAGGTCCCAGGCCAGCAATGTTTGGGGGTCTGAAGATATATCATAAGGCTAAACCTCTTATGAGCGAGAAACTCAGGGCAACCCCATAAACCACTATAGTATTAACTGCTCTACATCTTAGAGTCTGCTTCTTCTCCATATTTATGTATTTCTACAAACGATCCTTTATATCTATATATATGATAATAATATTAGGGAAAAAATTCCAAATTTACAGGGAAAAATTCAATTTAATTTATCAAAATTAAATTAAATTTCATAATATATAAATATATAATTTAGAGAAAAAAACCACAATTATTTAATTCATCCATGAAAATCCACAATCATACATATATTTTACTATTTTAATATTTATTGAATTTTATTATAGGTCTTTTTAGTGTATTTACTTATTAAATTTTTCTATATGTGACTGTGGATTTTCATGGATGAATTAAATAATTGTGGTTTTTTCTCTAAATTATGTATATATATATATATATATATATATACACAAAAAATAAAAACAAAAACACAGAGGATTCTGCGGTACACGTGTTTCGTGTTTTTGTTTTTATTTTTTGCATTTACAATTCATTCTTTCACCTCAACCATGAGCTGGCATACACAGGTGCTTACAATTGTCAAGTATTGCCTCTAACATTTACTTTACCTATATATATATATATATATATATATATATATATATATATACACACACACATATAATATATCTAAAGTTCTTTAATCACTGGTGTATTATTCTTTGCTGACCACCCCAACAGGTATTTCAGAAGATCCACCCCATCTATTACACATCAACTGCCCTCTATGTAATCACCTGTCATTCACCAAAGCCCAACTGTAAATCTGTGGTCAACTTTATCAATACAGTCCAATGTAAGGTAGGTAATGCTTTCATTGTACCTTAATTACACTTTATTTAGTTTCATTCTGCTCTCATTATATCTTAATTATTCTTTAACCCTTTAGCATTCAGATTAACCCTTTTGATACCAACCCGGCTGAAACTGGCTCTGGCTCTGTAGTAGAAATGTCCTGTTTCCATAAGTTTTGAATTAAAATCTTCCACCAAACCTTAGTCACAATCTATGTTCCTAACACTAGCTTAATGATAACTAAGTCATTTTACTAAATTCTTTGTTATATTTAAAGTAAATGAAAGAAACACAGAGCATCTCAAAATAAATAAAGTAACGAAAGGGTTAAAAGTCTTCGTTAACTTTCCACATTTCAATGTCATGTAGTTAGAGTTTTTGCTCTCTGTATTTAAACCTATTGTTACCAACCCGGTCATTGCCAGAACCACCTGACTGGCACTTGTGCCGGTGGCACATAAAAGCACCCACTACACTCTTGGAGTGGTTGGCATTAGGAAGGGCATCCAGCTGTAGAAACTTTGCCAGATCAGATTGAAGCCTTGTGCAGCTTACTGGCTTTCCAGACTTCAGTCAAACCATCCAACCCATGCCAGCATGGAAAACGGACGTTAAACGATGATGATGATAATTTCATGAAATAATTTGTTTTCAAAAAAATTTTGTTAATTTCAGAATCCCGGCAGCAGTATATTAATTGTAATGATTGTAAGTGATATAAATGGGGAGGTGAAAGGGACTCGAACCTGCGTCCCTGACCAATACTTCCAATTCCTCATGAACAGCATAATAGACAATGAGAAAAACCAACTGGACAGTCTGCAAGAGGAGATGGAACAAATTAGGTGAGACCTCTTCTACTTAGACACTGATCATTGGTCAGTTTAAGTAAGATAGCCACTGGTGGCCATCATTGGTCAGTTTTGGGTAAAATTTAGTGACTGGTCATTGTTGGTCCATTAATTAAAATAAATTATCTGTGTTGGTGTTCATAAAAAGCCCCCACAACATTCTAGAAAGTGGTTGGTGTTAAGAAAGGGCTTCCAACAGTAGAAAGCATGCCAAAACAGACAATTGGAGCCTGGTGCCGCTCTCTGGTTTGCCAACTTCTGTTGAACTGTACAATCCATGCCAGCATGGAAAATGGATGTTAATTGATGATGATGATGATGATGATGATGATGATGATGATGATGATGATGATGATGATAATGATATGGATGTTGGAATAAATCAAAATCCCAGATAGTCAAAGCAGGAAGTTCAATTGGTTATGACTAATTTCATAAACTGACCAATCACATATATTAAAGACAGAACGCCTGGCATTCTATTTATTTCCTTCTCTGATCAAGTTCAGGATTGAAATCTTGAATATAATCAGAGAAGGAAACAAGTGGAATACCAGACTTTCATATTAAGGGCCAGTTACCTATCTATGTTTGTTACCTACAATCATAGAAGGGACAGTTATCTACTCATGTTTATTAAAGGGTCACTTACCTACCTATGATTGCTAAAGGATCAGTTTCCTATCTGTGCTTGTGAAAGAGTCAGTTACTTACCTGTGATTACAAACATATGAGATAACAGTCCCTGCATTATTAACCCTTTTGTTACCAACCCAGCCGAAACCACCTCTGGCTCTGTAGTACAAATATCTTGTCTTCATAAATTTTGAATTAAAATCTTCCACCAAACCTTAGTCACAATTTATGTTCCTAACACTAGTTTCATGATAACTAAGTTATTTTACTAAATTCTTTGTTATATTTAAAATTAATTCAAAGAAACAGAGCATATCAACAGAAATATAGTAACAAAAGGGTTAAGGTGTTCCAAAGGACCAGTTAGTAAGCTACATTTGTTTACTCTTTCATATTTTATGAAATCCCTTTTAACTTTACCAATTTCATGTTCCTTAGGTCCCTTGATGCAAACGAAGAAGCCACAGAGAAGATTAAGTTGTTAACCCAACTGCTACACACTCGGCCCAAGTTGCCGAAACAAGTCCATGTACTCAATTTTTCAACAAACCAGGTTTGTATAACTTTACTGTTTAGGCAAGGGTGTGGGTGTTTAACAAGTCTGCTTCTCTCATCCATAGTTTTGTGCTCAGCTCTGATGTAAAGTCAGATTAAGTAATGCCTTGTGAGTGATATTTGCACAGCACTCAAAAGTACCTTGGATCGTAGGGCGACATGCTGTGCTTGAGGAGACCTATTGAGTCAAGTACATCAAAACCAAAATCAAATGGAAATTGTTGTTGTGATTCCCGTGCCAGTGGCACGTAAAAAGCACCATCCAAACGTGGCTGATGCCGGCGCTGCCTTGATTGGCTTCTGTGCTGGTGGCACGTAAAAAGCAGCCACTACATTCTCGGAGTGGTTGGTGTTAGGGAGGGCATCCAGCTGTAGAAACATTGCCAGATCAGATTGGAGCCTGGTGTGGCCTCCTGGCTCACCAGGCCCATTCCAAGCCGTCCAACCCATGCCAGCATGGAAAGCGGACATTAAATGATGACGATGATGATGATAATGCATACATGTATACAAGTATGTATGCATGCGTGTATGTAATTATGTAAACATGCATGTGTGTATGTATGTAGGTAGGTATGTCTGCATCTATGTATGTGTCCGTGTATATGTGTTTGAGTGTGTGTGTGTGTCCGTGTGTGTGTGTGTGCATGTATAGACGACGAGATGCATAGGGAGAGTGAAAAGAGGGAGGGAAGAGGGACAAAGAGTGATAGGTAGAGAAATAGAGAGAGAGAGAGTAGGATGGGGGAGAGGGAAATAGGTGGCTGATAACGATGACGATGATGATAATGATAATCCTTTCTACTAGAGGCACAAGGCCTGAAATTTGTGGGGAGGGGCATGAGTCAATTACATTGACCCCAGTGTTCAACTGGTACTTAATTTATCGACCCTAAAAAGATAAACGGGAAAGTCGACCTTAGTGGAATTTGAACTCAGAACGTAGCAATGGGCGAAATACTGCTAACCATTTCGTCCAGCTTGCTAACGATTCTGCCAGTTCATCCCCTTAATGATGATAATGACGACGATGATGATGATTATGCTGATGATGATAAAGTTGATAGGGACGATGATGATGATGGTGATGAAAATAATACACTTCTTCCTCTTTTGAAGGATTAAACTTATATTTTACATTTACCATAATAACATTCCAACCAATGATTCCTTCTCTTTCCTCTTCTCCCCCACCCTCCTCCGCATCTCTGCAGGGTTCTGACATCATACAGTCAGCTCTACTCCGTAACTGTATTGACCAAATGTGTGACGCCAAGTGGGAGCATCAAGAGGAGCTGGACATTATAAGAGACAAGATTTTTGAGTTGAAGGAATCAGGAACCGTTTTAGCAACATGGTCCTCTCTTCAAGAGTATTTCTTCACGAAGACACAAACTACACACCAAAAACTCTTTGAAAAACTGATGTCATTCCTCCACAAAATGGTAAGTCGTTTAGGTTTGGTTATTTTGTTGTGGAATAACTGTGAGATTATAGTTGTTGTAGTTGTTCTGATTAACAGCTGTGGAAAAAAGGTGAGAAAATGGGAAGGCTGGCTGGAGAACAGGCAGGGCCCGTGGAGTTATTTGCAAAGCTGCCTATTTCAGTCAGTCTGGGATGAGCATTGGTAACCTACATGACCTGTCTTGACTCATGAACTGAAGATTCCCAGTCAGCTGTGAGTCATTGCAGCTTTTCCCTTCATGGACTCCAACGAGACATTGAAAGAGAGAACTTCTTGCCATGTTCAGCATGCTTCATGTGCACTTGAGGACCACCTCAAAGCATTGGTCCCGTCTAGGGACTGTGTGCACATATCTGGATTGAAAGGGTTGGCCTTGTCTGTTCTGATTCAGGTTACTGGAGCACTGGATAGAATGCTTCATGGTAATTGTGTGACTCTCTGTGCTCTGAGTTCAAATCCTGCCTAAGTCAAATTATTTTTCATTGTTGCAAGGTTGACAAAAAAATGACTGATCTAGGGTGGTAGATTGAGGGATTGTGAAAAGGTTGCATGGCACGTAAAAAGCACCATTCAAGCATGGTTGATGCCAGTAATGCCTGACTGGCCCTTGTGCCAGTGGCATGTAAAAAGCACCCCCTACACTCTCGGAGTGGTTGGCGTTAGGAAGGGCATCCAGCTGTAGAAACTTTGCCAGATCAGATTGTTACTCTTCTTCCAACTTAGTCAAGGGTTCAAATCTTGCATGTACATTCTGTTTTTTGTCAAGGCACTACTTTTTTACTCTTTTACTTGTTTCAGTCATTTGGCTGCGGCCATGCTGGAGCACTGCCTTTAGTCGAGCAAATCGACCCCAGGACTTATTCTTTGTAAGCCTAGTACTTATTCTATCAGTCTCTTTTGTTGAACCGCTAAGTTACGGGGACATAAACACACCAGTATCGGTTGTCAAGTGATAGTGGGGGGGGGGACAAACATAAACACACAAACATATACACACACATACATACATATATACATATATACGACAGACTTCTTTCAGTTTCCGTCTACCAAATCCACTCACAAGGCTTTGGTCAGCCTGAAGCTATGGTTGAAGACACTTGCCTAAGGTGCCACGCAGTGGGACTGAACCCGGAACCATGTGGTTGGTAAGCAAGCTACTTACCACATAGCCACTCCATGGTCAAATTGATCTAACAGGTTATGCTTAAACAGCTCTTAGTTAACAACTGCAAGGAAAACGTATATTCTCCTTGATGTTATTCATCTTCAGTGACGAGGCATGGCACAGTGGTTAGGGCATTCAGTCTATGGTCATAAGGTCATGAGTTCGATTCCCAGCAGTGCATTATGTCCTTGAGCAAGACACTTTATTTCACATTGCTCCAGTCCACTCAGCTGGCAAAAACGAGTATTACCTGTAATTCAAAGGGGCCAGCCTTGTTACATTCCATGTCATGCTGAATCTTCCTAAGAACTACATTAAGGGTATGCCTGACTGTGGAGCGCTCTTGCACGTTAATTTCACAAGCCGGCTGTTCTGTTGATTGGATCAACTGGAACACTCGTCGTCATAACCGACGAAGAGCCAGTTGATCTTTAAGTCCAGATGTTGAACAATTGTAATTTCTTAATTCTTTCTTCAGGGAGGTAGTCTTGACCTACAGAAATGTGGATGGAACCAAATCGACCTTGATAATCATTTCATCTGTGTGAATCCCATTGTATTCACAAAACTTCTATGTCGATTCCACATTGCAGAAGAAACCCAAGAATTTCGGTTAACATCCACTCACTTCTGGCCAGACAAACAAAATAAACCAAGTGTGGAGAGTTTGGTTCATGTCTTAGAAACAGTCCAAGTCCGTGGAATTATTCCTGAAACGTTGTTCCCAGTTTTGTGGCAAGAGTTCCCGACGTTAGATGAAAGTCAGGTGAAGCTTCTACTTCAAGTGTTTATCAGCCTGGGTATGTTGCTTCCGCTTCATTCCAGTGTACATGGTTCATCTTTAACAACATTATCGCTACCCACATATCCAACACTTTCACCCAAGAAATATTATTATGCATCGGTCATTGATTGCTTCAATGACCTTCGACCTCAGCTCAACTGGACTCCAAAACCATACCCAGGAGATTTACAGGTAAGAAGACTACACACACATCATCATCATCATCATCATTTAACATTCTTGTTCTCCGCTGGCAAGGGTTGGATGATTTGACAGGATCCGACAAACCAGAGAACACCACTGAGTTCCAATGTCTTCTTTAAAATGGTTTCTACAGCCAGGTGCAATTTGATGCAGTTCTGTGGCTTGTTGGATCTTGTTAAACAATCCAACCCATACCAACATGGAACAAGGATGTTAAATGATGATGATGATGATATATAAGAAAATATATATAGATGTAAAAGAAAAAATATAAAGCAAAACCTAACTACTTTTAACATTCTCTTCTTTCTAAACCAAATCATGTTAAATTAATAAAACCTAGTCATTCCCAACATTTTTGATTATCTCCCTTATACTGGAAAAAATCCCTGATTACCTTCCCCTGTCGGGAACTCCATATTTCACAACATAACGAAGACATGACATGGTATAGGTAAAGAAATTTGAGAAACTCGTAAAGAAAATTACGAAACTGGTTATTTCTCCAAAAACAATGTTACTATATGCAAAATTTTCTAGTATTTTTCTAACATAACAATTTAAATATATTCTTTAACCATATAGCACAAGCCTTCTGTAATTTTTTCACTCTATTTTGTCTTTTAAACATCCAACCACGTGCTTTCACATACCAACTCTCTCACCTATTCAAATTAAAATACACACACACACACACACATAAATATAGTAAAGTTTCCATAAAACTTCTATTCCTGTATTGGTCTACCATGTTGACTTCCCAAACTCTGTACAAAAGGTGTGGTTAACTGACCTTGCTCCTCCAAATAGATTTTATTCCTGTGTCTGTTGTATGACATATTGTCTCCTCTCCTCAGTCTGTTTATGGTACGGAGTTACATCTCCCTCAGGTCTTTATCCTGTGTTCTCATTTATTAAAAATTAATGATTTAGTCTAGAGGAAGGGGTTGTGATAAAGAGAGATGAATGGGGTTGATTTTCATCTTAAACAAACTGCAAAGAAAACAAGGACTGGAGGGGTACTTCACTTCGGTAAGAAAGGGCTGAGTGTAGGGAGTAGGGGAACATAATATGAAAGATGGGAGGAGAGATGAGTGAGGTGGGTGGGATTGGGTGGAGAAGGTACACAATCAACAAACTACAAAGAACAGAGGCCATTGTAGTAGCAGTAGAAAGACAAAGTGAGGAATCAGTGTAACTGTGGGTTTCAGAAGTGGACTCCATGGCAATCATTCTTTTTTTGTTTTATTTGTTTCAGTCATTTGACTGCGGCCATGCTGGAGCACCGCATTCAGTCGAACAAATCGACCCTAGGACACTTATTCTTTGTAAGCCTAGTACTTATTCTATCAGTCTCTCTTTGTTGAACCGCTAAGTTACAGGGACGTAAACACACCAGCATCGGTTGTCAAGCGATGTTGGGGGCACAAACACAGACATACAAACGCACATATATATATATATATATATGCATATATACGATGGGCTTCTTTCAGCCTCCATCTACCAAATCCACTCACAAGGCTTTCGTTGGCCCGAGGCTATAGTAGAAGACCCTAACCTTAACTTGCCCAAGGTACCATGCAGTGAGACTGAACCCATAACCATGTGATTGGTATGCAAATTACTAACCACACAGCCACTCCTGTTTTATTTCTGTATCCGTTTAGCTTTCTGGCCACTTTCTCATGTTTCTATCTCTATTGACCAATGTCCTTCCAGTGGCCTTGTTCTTATATCTTACTGACCAGAAATTTACTATTGACCTTCAATGGATCCAATTTCCTTTCCAGATCAGCTGCTGGTTCCGTTTCATCTTGGGTGATCCCCCAGAGGGTCTGATGCAGCGACTGCTGTGT
Source organism: Octopus bimaculoides (assembly GCF_046866305.1). Lineage (NCBI taxonomy): Eukaryota > Metazoa > Mollusca > Cephalopoda > Octopoda > Octopodidae > Octopus > Octopus bimaculoides. Next base: position 196,078,377 of record NC_142928.1, read on the forward strand.
TGCTGTCACCAAGCCATACACAAACAGGCAACTTACCAACACTTATGGAAACATGGAGTGTTGATACGTGCTGGGGAAGTGATGCTTTGCATAGAATACACATCAGGAAACATCAAACGCTTCCATATAACTGGTCGCATCAATACAGACTTCCAAGGAAGCGAAGCAACGGCTATACAGATGACGTGGCTTAAAATGGCTCCCCTCATTCTGGCGGCCATTTCCATGCTCAGTTCTTTCCATGGTTTAATGTATAGTACCTACCTGGTGCCATTAGGTAAATATTTCTATGAACCCATTGAGACGGCCACTGATTCCACTCACCAACATGTCTTCTCAACTGGAAGCTGTCTAAAAGCATGGACTCACAAAAAGCCTTTGATTATTGAAAGAGAAAGAATTCTAAAAGTCGATCATCTTTTTCCATTTGAAGGTAAGTTTTGGTTCATTCCAATCCTGTCCAAATGTTCTTTAACCCCAGGCTAACCTGGATCCAGCAGATCTATGATCAAAGACATTCCATTTCATTCTTGGACTGTCATGTTTTTTTATTTTTTAATCTTTTACTTGTTTTAGTCATTAGACTGTGACCATGTTGGGGCACCATCTTGAAGAATTTCCATTTGAATGATTGAACTGCATTTTTTTTTAAAACCTGGTACTTATTCTGTCAGTTTTCTTTGCTGAACCACTAAGTCATTGGGATGTAAACACATCAAAATTTCCACTTCTTTCTTTTTTTTTAATTTTTATTTTTCTAAAATTTTCGTTGCGTTTTGCAACTTTTTCAATAGAAGACCAATGGAAGAAGCAGCACTGTTAGATCTCAGAATGTCAGATATTGTGGAAGAGATAAGATCATACTGTATGGTAATAGATCTCTCCCACCCAAACTAGTCTGGGAAAAGGAAGTGAAGTTGACACTGGAGTTGACTTAATTGACTAACCATTTGAGACTAAATTTGTGATCTTGTATCTATGTCAGAAACAAATATAATTCTGGATTCCAGCAGGGGCATTCATGCATCTACTCTACAACAAAACACCTATATCTGTCCCCTCAATACCTTAAATCTCTCAACTTGCACAAAACCACAATCCCACAACACTACCCTCCACTCCCAGTTGAAGGGCTTTTGTCTTGCAAGATACTTGGTGACCCTGTCAGTGCTGGGGCCGCATAAAAAGCACCCTGTACACTCTGTGAAGTGGTCAGCGTTAGGAAGGGCATCTGATCATAGAAACCAGCCCAAAACAGACAGTGGAGCCAGGGACAGCTCTTGGCCTTGTCATCCACTGCCAAACCATCTAACCCATACCAACATGGAAATCGGATGTTTAATGATGATGATGATGATGATGATGACTTCAATCCTGTTCAGGACAACTTTGCCTTTCCTCACAATGGATTTGATGAAGTATCAGTCAAGTACCAGAGCCCTTGGCATTAACATTTTCCCCCCAAACTGCAGGCTTTGTGGTGGTGCTGGTGGGGCAATGTAATTAACAATCACCTTCTCACTAATAATTACTGGTCTTACACCAGAATTTAAAGCAATTATCATAGTAGTTAATGCAATAATAAGAACATGGAAGACAAGATTAAAAAAGAGTTAAAAGTTGTAAATTGTTGTATTAATATAATTCCTCCTCTCCCTCCTCCTCCTCATCATCATCGTCATCATCACCACCACCACCACCACCACCACTACCACCACCATCATTATTTAACATCCATCTTTCAAGCTGGCATGGATTGGACGGTTTGGAAGGACTCAATGAGCCAGAGGATTGTACTGGGTGCCAATGTCTGCTTTGGCATGGTTTCTATGGCTGGATGCCCTTCCTAATGCCAACCACTTTACAGAGTGTACTGGGTGCTTGTTATGGGGCACCAGCCCTTGTGATGTCATCGAATAACTCACAAAACAAAGAAAAAAGACCTTCAACTGGGTAGGGTTACAGTTTTGAGGAAGGTGGCTTTATGTCAGGAGTTGAGAGGATAAAGTATGATGGAGGGATAGACACATGAAGTCTTCTATACAGAAGATAGATGGCTACCCTGTATTATATAAGGGTGGGTGGGAACAACTTGAAAGAAGCCAATGATAGTGGTGACGAGGTGTCAAAATGTAATTCAACTCCAAAATACATATTAGTGTATTGTTAGTGGAAATATAGAAATATTTACCGATTTCTTGTGATTCTCAGATTGATGTAGTTCCAATTCAATATTGAACTTTGCTTTCTTTTTCTTTGTTGTTTCTAGTACAAAAATCTGTTGGTTCCATCTCTGTTATGATGGAATTCATCCTCTCCAAGAAGGAAGAAATCTGCTCCCAGAGTGAAGAAAGTCCATTGATTGTTGATAACTACTCAGCAGCAAGATGTTCCACTCAGATGGCAGTTCCAAAGACCAAAAAGAAAGCGATGCTCCAAATAAAATGGAAATTAGATGAAGAAAATAAAATTGTCCAAAAAACGAACAACAACATGGCAGGTGAAGGTTTGTCTGTAAAAGACAATGGTAAGAATTCCTGTATAGGGTCTGATACTTCAAAGGGAACACTTCAGAACCTGAATGAGACTGAAACTGGGGTTTCGAATGAAAATGAAATTGATGGAAGAATAATGAATGGTCGAGTGATGAGTGAGGAGAATGAGAAGTCTATAACTGTGAGGATTGCTTCTAGTTTTGTGGCGAGCATAATGGTAATGGCTCTAGCACAGCACCTTGTGGAAGAATCTTCAGTGTCTGTGGGAAATATTGCTAAAATCACAGCTACAACTGCAACTGCAGTTCAGGCTGGTGACATTGATGCAGCCGTGAATGCAGTGTTTGATGTTGTGAATAAAGTTAACGACATGCTTGAGGTAAAACCTTCTAGCCCCAAAAATGAGGCCCCCCGCAAAAGTAAGTTTTGTATCTTAATGTAAAAAAAACCCCCAGAAAATAAATGAACTCACAAACACATTTGTTTTTAATCTTTTCATCAGGGGAGAAGTTAGTGTCTATGACCTGTAACAGGGAACTCTAAGACTAGTGGAGGGGAGGGGAGGTGGATGGTATCCATAAACCATAGATTAAATACTAGCTGCAGATTAGACTCTACTTATGGCACCAAAAGTATTGTGGCAAAACGACAGGAGATATGGCTTAATTCTTATGATACCAAATGCATTTGGACATACGATAGTTTAACATAATAACAAAGATATATATATATATATATATATCATTGCTATTACATTAAACTGTCGTATGTCCAAATTTGGGCAAATGTGTTTTTTGAATTTCTACTTTTGGTTGCGATAGCTGATTCTTTTGGTCAAACTATCGTATCGCCAGCTGCTTCAGATGCCAAGAAATCAAAAATTGTTGAAGTGTAGAACAGTTTTTGCTATGGAATGGTGAAACTATTTTTCGTTTTCTGAATAAGCAACGTTTTGAACTTACGACACTTCTGCATAATAGCAATGATATATATATATCATCATCATCATCATCATAATATATATATATATATATATATATATATATATATACAGGGTGTCCACAAAGTCTGGGTACATGGAGTAAATAAAATCATAACATAAACAATTAAATATAAGAAATAATAATTTCTTAAAATATGTGTTAATCTCCTTGTACCCAGACTTTGTGGACACCCTGTATATATATGAATGTGTATATTGATTTGTTCATGTGCATGCATGTGTAAGTGCTGAGACATGTCCGTTACATGCATTGGTATATGTTTGACTGTCCATATATGGTATATACACGACAATCATAATCTTGGGCCTAACTGGGTGTCATTGTTTTTGAAATACCTCGATTTGAATGAATCCTACGAACACTTGATTTTATCACCATCATCTTTTAACATCTGTTGTCCATGCTGGTATGGGTTGGACGGTTTGACCAGAGGTAGCAAGCTGGAGAGCTGCACCAGGCTCCAGTCTGATTTGGCATCCAGTCGTAGAAACCAAACTAAAGGAGACAAGAACTTAGTGCAGCCCTCCAGCCTTGCCAGCCCTGGTCAAACCGTCCAACCCATACCAGCATGGACAATGGATGTTAAAGGATGATGATGATGACGATGATGACGATGATGATGATAAACTCCAATGACCCCAACATTCCTCTTAACAAATACACACACACACACACATATGTTTTGTTATAAATAAATAAATAAACAATAAATCAAATACAAGTAGAAAAATTTAATTTTCAGTTTTGAAATTCCATGATATTGAGGACAACAACAACAACAACAAAAACATGCAGATAAATAAGAGCATGGAAGCGGTGGTGGATATGGCGGTGGCAATGTTTGTTACTGACGATAATGATGAGGATGATGATGATGATAGTGATGGTGGTGGTGGTTCTTGTAGTGATGATGGTGATGGTCTTTCTCATAGTGGTGGTGGTGATGCTGCTGCTTATTATGATGATGATGGTGATGAAGGCGGTGGTAGTGGTGGTGGTGGTGGTGGTGGTAGTTCTTGTAGTGATGATGCTGATGATGCTTAATGTTCATGTCCAGATGACAACCAAACACACTGACATCATTGTTGGTCATAACTGCAGGATGCTCCACCACTCCACTACTGACCACCACCACCAACAAAACATGAAACTTTCCCTTGTGCAGCCGATACAGTACAATCTCCTCATCTCCTACGTTTGGTCCGAGCACGTTTGCGTCGGTCAGGTCCACTGCTCGGCAGCTTACTAAGCCGGCCAACACTCACACCTTGTCTCTTACTGGTCAACATGTGTTGCTCCACCAGTTCGGCCAGATGACCCTCTTGGGCCAGGAAGGACAGGAAAGTACAGATGAACTGGTCATAGCTGTGTGTCCGTCGACAGTCATCAATCTGAAAAGAGACAGAAAAGGCAATAGTTTCAAAAAGTGACAAGGAAGATGTCTGCTTTTAGGAGGAAGATGTCTGCTTTTAGGAGGAAGAGGAGGAGGAGGAGGATCCACAGACTTTGGCCTTTTTAGCTATGTCCATCTGTAGTTGTTTACACTGACTTCGGTGCTTCTACTTATTTTATTGATCTCCAAACGGGCAAAAAGGCAAAGTCAACCTTGGAAGAATTTGAATTCAGAATGTAAGGATGATAATGCCACCAAGCACTTTTTCAGGGGTTCTGATGATTCTGTCAGCATCCCTGCCTTAGATGGGAGTAGTATTAGTAGGAAGTGTGGTGATGGTGGTGATAAAGACAATAACATGGAACCAGTATGAAAGTGGAGGGTGGGAGGGAGGGAGAGAGAGAGAGAGAGAGAGAGAGAGAGAGAGAGAGAGAGAGAGAGAGAGAGAGAGATGGTAAGTTGTATATAAACTCAACAACATATACACAAACCCACAAATATAAACACACACACACACACACACAAACACAAATCCACAGACACACAGGTCTTACCTTGTATTTGTTTCTTTTGTCCACTTCATCTTTCAGGTTGTTCTCACAGGTCGTTATCTCTTTCTCCACGTTCTTCATCAAATCATACAAATCCTGTGCATAAATAAATAAACGATTTATTATTTCTATAGACACCCATTCATACATACATCTACTATATCTCATCACCATCATCATTGTTTTAATGCTCAAGGTAGATTTTCTACAGCTGGATGCCCTTCCTGTCATAAACCCTCACCTGTTTCCAAGCAGGGTAATATTTACCCATACATGGTTTTCCTTGCAGATGGAAGGGCATCCAGCTGTAGAAACTCTGCCAAATCAGATTGGAGCCTGGTGTAGCCACCTGGTCCACCAGTCCACAGTCAAATCGTCCAACCTATGCTAGCATGGAAAGCAGACATTAAACGAGGATGATGATGATGGGAAAGGAAGGATATTGTTTCTATGATGTTAGATATACATATATACACAGATATATACATACATATATCATCATCATCATCATCATCGTCGTTTAACGTCCGCTTTCCATGCTAGCATGGGTTGGACGATTTGACTGAGGACTGGTGAAACCGGATGGCTACACCAGGCTCCAATCTAATTTGGCAGAGTTTCTACAGCTGGATGCCCTTCCTAACGCCAACCACTCAGAGAGTGTAATGGGTGCTTTTACGTGTCACCCGCACGAAAACGGCCACGCTCGAAATGGTGTCTTTTATGTGCCACCCGCACAAGCCAGTCCAGGGGCACTGGCAACGATCTCACTCGAAAATCCTACAGGAGCCAGTCAGGCAGTACTGGCAACGGCCACGCTCATACACGTAAATCATAAATATATACACACACAATGTACATACACATACATATATACATACACACACACACACACACACATATATATATATATACACACACACTCACACACACAACTAGCTTCTTTCAGTTTCCGTCTACTAAGCTCACTAAAAGGGCTTTGGTTGGCCCAGGGTTATAGAAGAAGATACTTTGCCTAATGTACCACATGGTATGACTGAACTCAAGACCACAGGATTGGGAAGCAAGCTTCTTAACCACACAGCCACACCTGTGTGTGTGTGTGTGTGTGTGTCTTGACATAAATGTGCTAAATGTAAACAAAATATTTTAACAATTTTTCTTTTTATACAATTCCTAATAATAATTCATTACAAAAGTTTAATAGGATTTTTTTTAAACACCAAATTATTATGAGGTGGGTGGAGGTGGCCATGTAATTAAATAGGGACCAAGGGTAAAGAATAATTGAGAACTGCTGATCTAACCCATGCAAGCATGGGAAAGTGGATGTTAAAACAATGATGACGATGATGAGAGCTAACAAATCTCTAAGATTTTTGAGCATCTTCAATTCCTTTCTTATTTTGGCTCCAGTTCTTATCCAACATCCACCTCTAACATTAATTAGATCACCCAGGTAACAGAAACAACCAACTCTTTGTAGTGAGTTATCTGAGTAGCTCAGGTACTCATCTCTTAGGCACCTCTACATCTAATCACTCCTGCATATCTATCTGTTCATGAGGTACTCTGTTAATGAAGTACCTTGTTCATGAGGCACTTTTTTCATGTGGTACCCTGTTCATAAGGTACTCTGTTCATGCTGTACCCACATCATGAGGCACTTTTTTTTCATGTGGTACCCTGTTCATGAGGCACTCTATTCACAAGGTACTCTGTTCATGAAGCACTTTTTCATGTGGTACCCTGTTCATGAGGCACTTTTTTTCATGTGGCACTCTGTTCATGAGGTACCCTGTCCACGAGGTACTCTAATCATGAGGTACTCTGTTCATGTGGTACCATGTTCATGATGTACCCTGTTTATGAGGCACTTTTTTCATGTGGTACCCTGTTCACGAGGTACTCTGTTCATGAGATACCAGTTCACGAGGTACTCTGCTCATGTGGTACCCTGTTCATGTAGGAGATAAAAATGCTGAAGTAAATAAATAAAAGATTTGTAAAACAAACAAAATCAACAACAACAACAAAAGATATAAAAAAAACAATACGAAGCAATAAGCATGTTGTTACCTTTGGAGTAAAGGCTTGTCTTGTGTGTTGTTTGGTGCTTGACCGGGGATGGCTTGAGGGGTTAACGGGGTTTGGTCGTGATGCACTTTCTTCTTTCACCGGCCGTGCACTTGAGGACTCTTTGCTTGGCTGACTGTCACATTCCATTTTCTCTTCTTTCACCGACCCAGCTGGGTCCTTTACTGCTTTCTCCTGGTGTGGGTCGGCTGGTCTGCTCGGTGTGGCTGCTGTGTCCCCCTCGGACGTCAGAGAACTGTTTAATGTTGAAACAACAGGAACAATGTTGGGCGAATTGATCACACTGCCTGAATCTGAAGCAGTGTCAGTGCTTTCACTGCCGGGGCCAGACGAGCCCCCAAAACGGGTTTCAATTTTAAGAGGTTTCGTCACATCCGTAGAGGACACAGTTTTCGGCAGAGTGACCTCCCCTTCCCTGTCATCAGTGACTGCGATGTGTATTTTGACGTTACTTTCTTTAACGGTGTGTAACTGGTGTCGTTGTAGGTTCTCTGCAGAAAGTCTAGTAACATCAGCTTTGGTGGAATGTGGGGGTAAGGTCTGAGGAGGCTGGAGGGTAGCGGATGGAGGCTGGGGGTTAGGATCTGTTAAGTTATTTTCAGTCTCTTTATCCTCCATTGGTTTCACCTCCTCCAGGATGGGGCTCTTGGCATAATTATGACTGTCGAGAGCAGCAGGAAGCCTTGCAGTGATCGTGGTCACAAGAGGAGCAGTGCTGGTAGCTGAAGTGGAGGACACTGAAGTGGTGGCATTAGAAGTGTCTTCTGGGGTGGCTTTGGTCTCGTTTGGTTGTGTTTGGGAATTCAGTTTGGAAGCAGGGTTAGGGTTCTGTTGAGCTGCAGATTTGGAATCTGTGTTTGCGTTTCCTTTGTCGGAGCTCTGATGAACTGGAGACATGACTTTCACCATCTGTAAATAACGGCATTAACAAACAAGAGAGAATAACAGAGAAAATAGTGGCAAAGATATGAAGAGCAATTACAATATCAACAACACACACATTACATTCTCTTTCACAATGTTCATGTATTTACACAAACACATACACACATATACATACATACATGTATATATATATATATACATCTGACTCACCTACTCTATATCCTACCCTTCTCCCTGTTTTAACTCTACAGCAAGACACCTACTCCTGTCCCTTTATACCTTTAACCTTTCATCGACTGGCACAAAACTCCCCTCTTCTCCTCAATACTACTCCCCACCGCCTCTTGGTTGAGGGGATTTTATTTTGCAAGTTGGTGACCCTGTTGCTGCTGGTGCCACGTAAAAAGCACCCAGTACACACCGTAAAGTGGTTGTTAGCATTAGGAAGGGCAACCAGTTGTAGAAACCACGCCAAAACAGACAATTGGTGCCTGGTGCAGCTCCCGGCCTTACCAACTCCTGTCAAACTGTCCAACCCAGACTGGAAAACAGATGTTAAATGATGATGATGATGATATCAGGATAAATATCAAAGAAAGGAGTTGGAAAATCATTTTAATACTTCATTTACAACCATTCCATCGTTATCCAATACAATCAATCTTGTGTAATGCTGTAATCATTCCTGCAGCTTTTGATTAATTTTAATATGCCACATAGACTTTCTCTTATAACACATGTTCAACATAATTCCTTGGAATTCTGTAAAAAAATACTATGCCAGTTGGCTCTGAAATTTCCTAAAAATACACACTCCAAGTTGGGTGTGTCCACAAGGGAATATCTTACTATAATTGGCTTCATGTCTGTCCATCTGTCTGTCTGTCTGTCAATGACCTTTTCATGGTCAAACGACTGGTTACACTTGCATGAAACTTGGCAGTCTTACTAAGGACGTCTTGAGAATAGTTTATATCATGTTTAAAATATTTTATTGGAAAGATTTGCTACACTGTTTCGATTCGTATGAAACTAAGGAAGCCATTTCCGTATACATAAATAAAAATAAATTGTATGGAAATCAGCCACAGTAACAAAACAGAACATCTTATTAATGGTAATTTTTTACTGGGTACCTCAGCTAGTATATATGTGTGTGTGTGTGTGTGTGTGTGTGTGTGTGTGTGTGTGTGTGTGTGTGTGTGTGTGTGTGTGTGTGTATATATATATATATATATATATCATCATCATCGTTTAATGTCTGCCTTCCATGCTAGCATGGGCTGGGCAATTTGACTGAGGACTGGCAAGCCAAGGGGCTGCACCAGGCTCCAATCAGATTTGGCAAGATCTCTACAGCTGGATGCCCTTCCTAACGCCAACCACTCAGAGAGTGTAGTGGGTGCATTTTACGTGCCACCAGCATGAGGGCCAGTCAGGCGGTACTAGCAACGGCCACGCTCAAATGGAGTTTTTCACGTGCCACCTGTACAGGAGCCAGTCCAGCAGCACTGTCAATGACCTTGCTCGAATGTTTTCCTGTACCACCGGCACAAGTGCCAGTAAGGCAACGCAGGTAACGATCACGCTTGAATGGTGCTTTTCATGTGCCACCGGCACGGGAGCCAGACAGCTGCTCTGGCAACGATCCTGCTCAGATGGTGCTGTTAGCGCTCTACTGGCATGGGTGCCAGTCATCGAATTTGGTTCGATTTCGATTTCACTTGCCCCAACAGGTCTTTGCAAGTAGAGTTTAGTGTCCAACGAAGGAAAGGTTGGCATGGGCGCCAGTTGTGGAGTTTGGTTCGATTTTGATTTTGATTTCACTTGCCTCATATATATATATATATATATATATATATATATATATATATATACACACACACATACATAAATTTTCATAAACCCAAAGGCTGAAAAGTTACAATAATAACCATAATAATATATTATGATAATATATATGCTCCGATTATGTCACTTTAATTGGAGTATCATCATAATCATCATCAATTAACGTCTGTTTTCCATGCTGGCATAGGCTGGACAGTTTGACTGAGGTCTGTAGAGCCAGTGGCTGCATCAGGCTCCAGTGTGTGTATATATATATATATATATTTATATGTGCGCAATCACATATATCTGTTTGACACATGTATGTGTGTGTAAGTGTTTATAGAGATATGTGCGTGTGGGTGTGTGCATAAGTGTATATTGATATACACGGATATAAGTAAACAATGATAAGTATATAAACATACAGAGTCATATATACAGGGAAAACAGACAGATTTATAAAAATATATCGGGAGAGGATCACTTTTAATAATTACAAATAATATTATCAAAAGATTATTGTTATCAGAATTACGAGGGTGAGTGAAAAAGTAATGCCATTTTGTTTAGGACAGGTATAATTACCAACACAGGAACATGTATCATACATCAAAATGAAGCTGGTCCTCTGTGGATCACATCCCTACTTCTCAACATGGTCACCGCTTCTCTCAATAGCAATATTCCACCTTCAAATGAGAGCATGTATCCCTGCTCCATAGAATTCTGTTGATTGTTCTTTGAGCCACTTCTTCACTACCTCCACTCACCAGGTTTAGCGCCTTCAGACAATCATCTCTTCGGTGCCATGAAAGAGGGTTTGAGAGGCAAACATTATTCCAATAATGAGGAAGTGAAAACTGTTGTGAAGAAGTTGCTCAAAGAACAGTCAACAGAATTTTACGGGGCAGGGATACATTGCTATTGAGAGAAACGGTGACTATGTTGAGAAGTAGGGATGTGATCCACAGAGGACCAGCTTCATTTTGACGTTTGATACATGTTCCTGTGTTGGTAATTATACCTGTCCTAAACAAAATGGCATTACTTTTTGACTCACCCTCAGAGTAGGACCTGACATCTCGATTCAAAATTTAAAACTATCTGCATTAACTCTGGATATTGTTATCAATATTTCATGTAAACTTCTAAACAGCTGCTATAATCACTAGAGATCAAAAGAAAAATATACGAGCTGTAGAGGACACAGTAGAGGAATGGCAATGGTGGTGGAAAGTAATGGAGGTGATGGTGGTGGTGGCGGTGTCATCATAATGGTGGTGCTGGGAGTTGAGATATTGGTGTGTTAAGTCGGCCAGTGTGGTTGGCACATTCATTTCCATCCCTCTTCTCATCCAGTCACTTTCGTTCTTCTTCAATACATGACTCAACCATTTCAACCTATTTCTCTTCACAACGTCTGTTGCTGGAGAAAGAAAGATGATGACTTGCAGAGTATGCTGGGAAATAAATCTCCAGATCAATAAACCCAAGAAACAACAACTATCTCCTGTAACTGTCTTCAGTTTTTCCTCTTCCTGGCATAAACCCTAACTGAATTATACTGTGGCAGATTTTCTATGGTTGAATGCCCTTTCTGTCACCAAGCCTCACTTGTTTCCAACTGAGGTAATATTTACATTATTTACATTTGATGGATATTTGTCCTCATCTTGTTTGTTGTTAACACAACGTTTTGGCTGATATACCCTCCAGCCTTCATCAGGTGCCTTGGGGAAATCTCGAACCTGGGTTCTCATTCCTAAGGTATTTTTCGATGTTATTATTATCATTATTATTCAGGTCACTGCCTGGAATCGAACTCGGAATCTTGGGGTTAGTAGCCCGCACTCTTAACCACTACGCCATATGCTCATGGGCATATGTTAATAATAACATCGAAAACTACCTTAGGAATGAGAACTCAGGTTCGAAATTTCCCCAAGACACCTGATGAAGGCTGGAGGGTATAACAGCCGAAACGTTGTGTTAACAACAAACAAGATGAGGACAAATATCTGTCAAATGTAAATAAAGTAAATAATGTACTTAATTCCTCATCTCCTAAATATAGAACTCTAAGGTAATATTTCCCCATGACCAGACAAGCTTTTGTGGGAAACTGGCAATGATAGTGGCACTGATTTACAAGGACTTAGGCTGCTAAAATTGTCTCAAGGGAAGAAATTCTCCTTAGGGACATCATCATCATCGTTTAACGTCCGCTTTCCATGCTAGCAGGGCTGGACGATTTGACTGAGGACTGGTGAACCAGATGGTTGCAACCAGGCTCCAGTCTGATCTGGCAGAGTTTCTACAGCTGGATGCCCTTCCTAACGCCAACCACTCCGAGTGTGTAGTGGGTGCTTTTACGTGCCACCAGCATGAAGGCCAGTCAGGCGGTATTAGGAACGGCCACGCTCAAAATGGTGTATTTTATGTGCCACCCGCACAAGAGCCAGTCCAGGGGCACTGGCAACGATCTCGCTCGAAAATCCTACGACGGCCAGTCAGGCGGTACTAAGCTGCTTAGTATACCTCTAATTAATAAATAATTAATTCCAGATTGAGGAAGCTTTGTGGCCAATTAGAGCAGCAAATATTAGACCATTTGCTGGTCTAATATAAGAAAAAACAAGTTTTTAGTAACCAACCATGAATGATGACTCAGTATTTGGAGCTGATGATTCACAACAATGCAGAAATGCATGCATCCTGCAATCCAATATCATTCATAGCCCAATGGTGTGGTTTTTTCACAAATTTTGTGTATAAGGAGAATTCTTTTGTTTCTGGAAATAGTTTCTGCAGCCTATATCCTTCCATGTCCAAGTGTGCATGAACCTATTAAATATGATTATACACACCTATATTTTATTCAATACTTTTTAGTGTGCCTGTAACTTTTACACACACACACATACACACACGTGATGGCTTCTTTTGCACATAACAGCACATGTACGGTTCAATGTTCTAATACAAGAACCAGAAATTTTTAGTGGCTGTGAAGAATGACCCAGCATCTATAGCTGACAAGGTGCAACAATGCAGAAATGCATGCATCCTACAATTCTCTTGAGACAATTTTAGCAGCCTAAGTCCTTCCATATCTAAGCCTACATAAACATGTTAAATATAGTTGTACGCACACACACACACATATAAATATATAAATGAAAACCATGAAGAGAGTGGAAGAGAGTGGAGATTTATTCACATCCAAAACTTTTTATTATTAAAGTTTCCTACAGTATATATAACACTGACCTACATATGTTTCTACTGCAGCAACTGCACAGCTCTGTATGCAATTATGCATCCTAGTCTGGGTTTATTATACCTAATATAAATGCAACCACGTAATTTCCTATACCTAGAATTAATTGCTCTAATAAGATATTGACAGTGTTTGGCTGATTCGGGAAAATCATCATCATCATCATCGTTTAACGTCCGCTTTCCATGCTGGCATGGGTTGGACAGTTCGACTGGGGACTGGCAAGCTGGGTGGCTGCACCAGACTCCATTCTGATCTGGCAAGGTTTCTACAGCTGGATACCCTTCCTAATGCCAACCACTCTGAGAGTGTAGTGGGTGCTTTTTATGTGCCACCGGCACGGGAGCCAATCGGGGGCACTGGCATGGCCACGTTTGGATGGTGCTTTTTACATGCCACCAGCACAGGAGCCAGTCAGGACGAAGGGGCTGGCAACAAAAGTTGATTCATATAAAATTGTTTCATCATCATCGTTTAACGTCCATTTTCCATGCTGGCATGGGTTGGACGGTTCGACCGGGGTCTGGGAAGCCAGGAGGCTGCACCTGGCTCCAGTCTGATCTGGCAATGTTTCTACAGCTGGATGCCCTTCCTAACGCCAACCACTCCATGAGTGTTTCATTCACAATTCAAAAGGTTTTTAAGTTGAATTTCATAAAAAACGAGTCAAATAGACCTGTAGCTTATGATGTTGCTTAACAATTTCACATCTCGCTTGAGTGTTTACATTTGGGGGGGAGGGGCACAGGTTTTACAACTGGATGCTCTTCCTATCACCAACTCCTTTACAGAGATTACTGCACTGGGTGTATTGTGCCAACATAAATATATAAATATAGGACAGACAAGGATGTACCTGAATCATATTAGCAATGTCGACACAAGCATCACAACAACCATGCACCAATGAACAGAAGACAAAGAGAGAGAAAGAAAAGTAGAAAGTTAAATTGCAAGTACCTTTGTATCCAGTAGCTTCAGAGTGTGGGGGGAATCGAGTGGTTTGGTGGGGGGGAAAAATATAAAGTAGGAAATAATTATTATAGACTTGTTTGTTGGTTAGATACTGAATGTTGGTGTATATTTGGAGGGTGTGTAACGTGTATATATGTGTATGTATGCATATATGTGTACGAGTGTATATGAATGGTTTAGATATATACATATAAAATATGTGTGTGTGTATAAATAAATAGTGGCTAGACAGCTAGTAGCCTTTACGTCACAACAGATTTCTTTGGAAACTGTCCGTCTGTAACAGGAGCTTTCTTTAACCCTTCCCACAGCTCCTATGATGGACGGAACCAGTAACCCTAATGTCACAGTAACCAAGACATATAGCTTGGCAACAAGGCCTCACTACAATCAGGAAAATTGTCTCAATTCCAAGCTAAGTTCCTCTTGACTAGCTCAATATCTTGGAAACACCCTTTGACCACAAGAGTAACATTATCCATCCAAAACTGACCACTCTTACCAACAGTATGGAAAGAAATTGCCCATCTACACTAGTGACCCTTTAGGGTACATAGATTCGGCTACTAAATCCTGTGCATGACACCATAAAGACATGGCCCCTTTCCCTTATAAAACCCTACCAAAAATAGGATAGAAGAATGAGACATGGATGCAAGCCACATTGCAATGGGACAACCCGTATAGCAGTGGTGCTA
The DNA here is from genome assembly GCF_046866305.1 of Octopus bimaculoides. Taxonomy (NCBI): domain Eukaryota; kingdom Metazoa; phylum Mollusca; class Cephalopoda; order Octopoda; family Octopodidae; genus Octopus; species Octopus bimaculoides. The sequence continues at coordinate 196,093,588 of NC_142928.1, forward strand.
TAATAAGATGCCCTCGGTGCCCTCTGTAAAGTGGTTGGTGTGAAGAAGAGTACTGAGTAGCATAAACGATGCCAAAGTGGAGTGAATGAAGAAAGCATGGACATACGTTGCTGCCAAACTGCATTGTTTAGTCCTCATCAAGAAGGGTCGGAACTCTGAGTAAACACTTATATACAGAGTAAGGGGAGATCTGTTGCTCCTCTTCATATCAAGCAGGAAAGGGCTTTGTAAGACAGACACAACACCAAAATTTGTCGGTTTTCAGTTGGTGTGTGTGTGTGTGTGTGTGTGAAAGATGAAGAAGACAAAGATGACCCATCTAATCCTTGACAGCAGAAAAACAGACATAAAAGGATGACGATGATGTTCATGAAATATATAACTAAGTTATATCTGTCTGTCTGTCTCTCTCCACACACACACACACACATTAGTCATATCCAAAATCATGAAATTTAAGAGAGAAACTAGTCAACAAGTTCTAATACATAGCACAAAGAGAAGGTTTGTTAATGTTGTGTGATGAGAGGATAAGAGGCATGGATTTTTATCATGCTTTTTGCAAGATTTTATCATACTTTGCCAATATTCTTCTTGTTCTTGTTCGTTTTCTTCGAGTGACTGCTAATGAGACTGGATCTCATTAGCTTCATTTCACCCTGTGTATTATTGCCAATAACATCGATGTAGCCGAGGGTCTTTGTTTTCTATTAAGGTGCAAAAGCCTTCAAAATACACAACCTGATACAGCCTGGTGATAGCAGTGGTCAGAAAAGCTTACCCGAAATGGAATAATAATAGTAGAAATGGTTGAGAAGGTGTCCATAAATCTCCTCTTTGGTTTTCGTGCTCACGGCTTGAGGGGTTTTGAGATTCTAGGGGAATGAACCATCAAGGTGATCTTAATGCTCCTTTTTCATTGTCCAGGTTTCTCCTCCATAGAAGACAATGCTCTCTGCTTATGTTCTGAAGAAGACAAACTTTATTGACATTTAAATCTTTGGTTGGCAGATGTTTTGGAGCTTATTAAAAGCACTATCAACTAGTCCCTTGCACGTAAGGAAGTCTTTTTGAGTGTCAGCAAAATAGGACCCTAGGTACTTGAAGTCACTGCCCTCCTTGAGCCAGGTGCCATTATTGGAATAAGAAAGCAAGCGGTTTTTATCACCATTGATGGTCATATAAAGAGTGTTCTTTGTAAGGATCTTAGGATGCAGATAAATCTCAAGGAGGGGGTGAATGGCAGCACATACTTCTAGATAACACTCATCCAATCATACAAACATCATCATCATTTAACGTCCATTTTCCATGCTGGCATGGGTTGGACGGTTTGCCTGGGGTCTGGGAAGCCAGCTGGCTGCACCAGGCCCCAATCTGATCTGGTAGTGTTTCTACAGCCAGATGCCCTTCCTAATGCCAACCACTCCGAGAGTGTGGTGGGTGCTTTTTACATGCCACCGGCACAGAAGCCAGTCAAGGTGGCACTGGCACCATAAAGAGAATATTAAAAGTGATAGTAACGATGGAAGCTGGGAAGCATTACATGTGCGTATGTGTCTGTGAATGTATGTATGTATACACATTTGAGTCTCTCACCAAATATGTTTCTGTTAAGTCTACATCTGTTGCCGCCCTTGCTTCTTTGATACCTTGTCAATCCTTCTATCACTCACCTTTTATTTTCTTGTACCATGCTGCCTGTGTAACACAGAGAAGTATGAAACTTGTTTGACTCTCTAATCCTTCTCACCTAGTCTTCTATCGCTCTACCATACTACCCCTACAGTAAGTACTGGACTTACTTGTATTCAGTACCCATTACCCATCACTACCATCCTTATAATTCTGCCATCGCAACTGTAGAAGGAACCTGAGGAAGAGGTAGACTCAGGAAGACATGGGACGAAGTGGGGAAGCATGATCTTCAGATGTGGAGTCTCACGGAGGCAATGACAAGTGATCATGACCTTTGGCGATTTGCTGTGCTTGAGAGAAGACCCATCAAGTGAAATGAAATCATAGCCATGGCCAGTTCCAGTGACACATAAAAGGGCACCCACTACACTCTTGGAGTGGTTGATGTGAGGAAGGGCATCCAGTGGTAGAAACCAAGCCAACTATGACTGGAACCAGTTCCAGTCAAACCATCTAAGCCATGCCAGAATGGAAAAAGGATTCTAAATGGCAATGATGACTTGCTCATCATGAGAGGCCTATGTATAAGGACTTGCCCTGGTTTTCTTTGTACCTGATGCACTCTACTATTTCTCTTTCTGTATTGCCAGTCATCACTCCCTCTCTCAGGCCCATTTGTTATTAACATCCACAAATCTATCTTACCACTGTCCACCTATAGACGTGTCGATTGTGCTTACTTCCTTCTCATCACCGTTTCTACCACATATTCCTACTCCGGCCACCTACAAATTCTAGTTCTTCTGTCATCACTTCACTCTCTCTCTCTTCTATTCATCTTTCCTTTCAGTTACATTCCTATGACAATATCATAACAGAGTAAAAACTCTTTAGTCTTACAGAATACAAGGCAACCTCACTAGTGCTGGTGCCAACATAAAATACATCCAGCACACTCTGTAAAGTGGTTTGTGAATGAGCAGGCGCAATGCTAGGTAAGAGGACCCTTTACTCTTGCTGGTGCCAGAACAAAATGCATTCAGGGCACTCTATAGAGTAGTTGGTGAGAGAAAGGGCATCAATCATAGAAACCAACTTAGAAATGAAACATGAGTGAGACGAGATACTCTGAACCATTTAGGAGGGCAGTAACCCTGAGTAGGAACTGACTTGAACTGTAATGACCCATCCAAGCTTTTCCTGCAAGGAAACGGGACATAAAATGATGATGAAAATGGTGACGATGATGGTGGTGGTGATAATGATAGAAGCTAGGATATATATATATATATATATATATATATATATATATATATATATATATATATATATATATATATACATACACATACACATATATTTACACACACACACATCATTGGGGTTTCTCCCCCAATGTGTCTCTGTTAAGTCTATATCTGCTGTCTCTCCTTATACAGTGAAACTGGAGTCAATGCTTGTAAGAGATTTCTGCACAATGTGGAGATAGAGTACAATTTTGAAGGGTTTCTATGTCTGAAAGGGCAAGTGAAATGTCATGGAAAATATTGTCAGAATCTGGTTGAAAGTTCCAGACGATAACCCTGGATACCAAGGATCAACAAAACAAGGAATAACAAAGCTGTTGTTGGTGATAGCAGAGATAGTGAAGAATATGAAGACAATAAACCATTGCTGAAGAAACTCAGGTTCTCGGCTAGATGAGTTTTCTTTGGATAGTCTTGAATATTGAAGAGGAAAGATGGAGAGCTTCTTACAAGGAGGGAAACGAATAAACTTATTAACTTACATATATATATATCAGGCACAAAGGTTCTTCATCAGAAGCAAACTGTCAAGAAATGTTAGACTATTCAGACACTAGAAAATTACTATTTTTAAATCTCACAACGAGAGATATTCAGCAACAGTACTTTGGAGTAAAGATTGTTTGCCAACATAACATGGCAGTCCTGGTTTAAGACGAATGTTGCTGTAATTTAGCCCCAGGAGACATCGTCTCCAGCTGGCTATACGACACAATCTGTGTCCTTATATTTTCAAACAAGGGAATCTAGCACCCCCACTCAGCTCATGATTTGTAGTGGGCAGTGGTCTTGCAGCTTCAGAGTAAGTGGTGGGGGAAGCAATGGGTGGTCAGTGATCATAGTAGCACCAGCTGTTCCTCAAATGGTTGCAGAGGTTACTGTGTGTGTGTGTGTGTGTGAAGGTGGTGATGGTGGACAATAAGCAACTGTTGGTTGGTATCAGTCACAATGGAAGCAACTGCTTGTATTTTTGGTAGTGGTGATGGTCGTAGATAGAGCAGCAGTTGGTGACAAATGGACTGGAACAAGCAATAACAACCATCAATATTAGCAATATTTGCCATAACAGCATCAAATTATACAATGCCAAACAGCTTCTATAAGCCACTGGCCTCACCACTTTTATGGATGTCATAGGGTTGCTGTCCACACCACAAGCAACGTGGCTAGTGTCTGAATAGAAAGGCATTTCTTGACTGTTTGCTTCCGATGGTGGGCCTTTGGGCCCGGAAAATACAAAGATTATTAAAAACATTTCTTTTCCACATTGTAAGAAGCCCTCAGTCTTCACTATTTTACTTCTTTATCACAACACTTCAAGCAATCTACAAGACTCTCCTGATATTCGGTAATCAATGTTTTTAGAGTCTGAATGGAACTCATTAATGCATCTACAGGTGTAATGACTCTAAGGTAGACAGGTTTCTTTTATTCAGATTAGGAAATCAATGTTAAAATTTTTAATTTCTAAGCAAAACAAGTGAGAAACAAATCACAGCTTATGTATCACTGTCCATCATTACACATACAAACGCATACACACACAGAGGCACTCCGTTGGTTACATTGACGAGTGTTTCAGTTGATCCAATCAATGGAACAGCCTGCCTGTGAAATTAACGTGCAAGTGGCTGAGCACTCCACAGACACGTGTAACCCTATCATAGTCCTCAGGGAGATTCAGTATGGCACAGAATATGACAAGGCTGGACATTTGAATGACAGGGACGACTCATTTTTGCCAGATGAGTGGACCTGAGCCATATACCCTAACCACTGACCTCCATGACACACACACACACAATAAATACATTCTTCAACCAGACGAGACCTTCTGTTGACTCCACCCACCACTATTGAAGAATTGCCTTATTCACCATGGTGAGACTGAGGGTTAGCAAGGGTCATTCACAAGAGCCGAGGCAGAATGTGACTCGGAGCTTAAATGATGAAAGGAGAAGTTGATCACAGTGAGATTTGATCTCAGAGCACAGACAGCCGAAACAAACACCACAAAACGGTCTTAAGCTGACTCTTTAAAAATGTCAATTTGCTTTCTTCTCTCTCTCCATAAGCAGGTATACAGTCGTCATCATCATCATCGTTGTTTAACATCCACTTTCCATGCTGGCACAAGTTGAACAGTTTGACCGAGGACTGGCAAGCCAAGAGGCTGTACCAGGCTCCAATCTGATCTGGCAAGGTTTCTATAGCTGGATGCTCTTCCTAATGCCAACCACTCCGAGAGAGTAATGGGTGCCTTTTACGTGCCACCGGCACGGGAGCCAGTCAGGTGGCACTGGCAACGGCTACTACAAAAACTTATTTGGTTTTTTAACTCTTGACACCTGTCTTGTCTTTAATGATTCTTAGGTTTCCTCTCCATTCTAGTCAATGGCTTCTTTCTGACCCGTTTCCCTCACACCTTCTGTCTGTATTCATTGCATATAAAGTTGAATGACCATCCTATCATCTTTTATCTCCATCCTTTCCTTTCTCTCACTAATTCCTATCATTAATCTCTTTTCTCTCCCCAATTCCCTGCTGCATCCCCTCCTCTCTTACCATCCCTCATCACCCACTTTCTCTTCTCTCCTATTCTCCTTCTGTTAAAGGGTCCATGATAGGGTTTTTAGCCCCGTAAATCACTGGTACTGATGCCGTGGAAAAAGCAGCAAGGACACTCTAAATTTGTCGGCATTAGACAGGGTATCCAGTTAAAGAGACCGTGCCGAGGTGGACATGGGAGCAGGACACAATTCTCTCAAGCCATCCAAACCATGACATCAGGAAAGCTGGACATTAAATGACAAAGATGATGATAATGATTATGTTGATGATGATGACGACAACGATGATGTTGATGATGATGGTGATGATGTTGATGATGATGGTGTAAGTCCAAGGGAAAAGTGGATTACATGATTCACAGGTACATGTTGGGGACTTACTTCAATAATCCCTAAAAAATGAAAGGCAAAGATGGCCTTGGCTGGATTTGAATCCCTGAATGTGACAGACATTTCAAGAGAATTAACTTAATATCACTAAGAAGTTTATCTGACGCTCTACCAATTCACCTCTAACCCTGTCGACCTTTGACTCGGGTCACAGCTGCATACAACAGACATTCTGGATACATTCTATCACTCTCTCTTTTATTTGTAGCCATGTCTTTGTATATGAGACAAGGAGAGAGAGAGAGAGAGAGGGGGGAAGAATAAATAAACCGTTATAACAGATGTACAGGGAACAACTGACAAGAACAAAGGTATATATGGGGGATGGGTACCCGAAAGAAACTGGAATTTTTGCAATGTTATTTTATTCACTTAGTTTTAAATGCTTACACTTTTATTGCCTTCATATTGAATTCTCCATTTGAAGCAATGCATCGGTCCAGGCGCGTTTTCCATTATTCGAAGCAGTCCTGGAATTCTTGCGAAATGATGCCTTTTAACGCCTCCATCGTTCCTTTCTTCACCTCTTTCACATCTGCAAATTCCATGGCACCAGCTTTCGTCACCAGGGATGACTTTCGACAAAAGGTCCGGAAATACTTCCAACTGTTCTTTCAGTTCACGACACGCATTCAGTCGAGACTGTTTTTGATGTCCAGTGAGGAAGCGAGGCACAAATTTTGCTGCAACTCTTTTCATTCACAATTCCTCGCTCAAAATTCGTTGGCAGCAGCTCCAGGACACAACAGTCATATCAACAAGTTCTTCAATTGTTCGGTGACGGCACTCCAAGATCAGTTCATGAATTTCCATGATGTTTTCATTCGTTCCGGAGGTCGACGGTCATCTTGAACAAGGTTGGTCTTTAAACGACAAGTGACCATTCCTAAAGCATGGAAACCACTCGTAAACTTGTGTTCTCCAGCAAGAAACAAAATTTCATGGAAGCCATTCCAGAAATCAATGAACAGGGGAGAAGCATTGCAAAACAAAGACACACCAAGTGAAGCATGACTCCACGTGCAACCACCAGTCGGCAGACTGATGCCTGAGGGTTGCATCAAGTGGCTTCTAGTAGTGAGAGCCTGAACTACAATGGGTTTGTCCCACAGTAAACGTTTCTGGTTAAGAAAACGTTCTGGCTAAGGTGGCGAGCTGGCACAAACGTTAGCGTGCCGGGCGAAATGCTTAGTGGTATTTTGTCTACCGTTACGTTCTGAGTTCAAATTCTGCCGAGGTCGACTTTGCCTTTCATCCTTTCGAGGTCAACTAAATAAGTACCAGTTATGCACTGGGTTCAATGTAATTTACTTAATCCTTTTGTCTGTCCTTGTTTGTCCCCTCTATGTTTAGCCCCCTGTGGGCAATAAAGAAATAATAATTATTATTATGATAAACACACACACACACATACAAGGGAGTTCCTTGCCATTTAATGAGTAACTCCAATAGTATGCTTTCGCCACACTGGGTAATACCAGGAAATATGACACACATTTAATAATTATAATTTAAATTTCATCACATTTCTTGCTGTTTATACAAAATGACGAAATGAATATTAAGTTTCAAAACCAAGTAATAGTAAAGAAAAAAGAATCTCATTTGAATAACTCTTCCCACTATTACTCTAGCATTTACCTCCTCCCCTTCCTGCCTTCTCTGTCTCTTTGATTCTGTATCTCACACTATGTGTGTGCATGTGTGCGCATGCATTGCATTCCAATATTCATTGCCTGCCACCAAGCCTAGTATGAACACACATCCACCACTTCTTATGTTAATTCTCTCTGTATCTCTCTTTTAAATCTCTCTCTTTTTCTCTATACATTGTAAAGCATGACCAGAAGAATAAAGTTACCAACTAACCAACATATATATATATGAACATATATATATGTGTATATATATATATATATTATTTTGCTTAAAAGAGTTCCAACACTGTCTGTTTTTTATGTTTTATTTATATTCCTGCAGAACTAATGTGGGGTATAGAATATGGAATATACAATATACAATATAAAATAAAATAAAATAAAAATGGATGGCACCATGAAAGAAAGTATTGAATGTAGATGAAATATTGAGTGTTCAATATAAAGGATCAAATATATAAATATATAAATATAAATATATATATATAAAGGCGACTCGAGTTTCAGGGCTATTTCCCTTCGTCATGGCCGGTATGACAGACTTTAACAGACAGTCTGTTAAAGTCTGTCATACCGGCCATGACGAAGAGAAATAGCCCTGAAACTCGAGTCGCCTTTATATATATATATTTATATTTATATATTTATATATTTGATCCTTTATATTGAACACTCAATATTTCATCTACATTCAATACTTTCTTTCATGGTGCCATCCATTTTTATTTTATTTTATTTTATATTGTATATTGTATATCAAAATAAATATTGTATATTCCATATTCTATACCCCACATTAGTTCTGCAGGAATATAAATAAAACATAAAAAACAGACAGTGCTGGAACTCTTTTAAACAAAATAATATATTCCTCTATACACAATCATACAAAAAAACCCCACCTTTTTTGTATTTATTTTTACTCGCATATATATATATATATATATATATATCATCGTTTAACGTCCGCTTTCCATGCTAGCATGGGTTGGATGATTTGACTGAGGACTGGTGAAACCGGATGGCAATACCAGGCTCCAATCTAATTTGGCAGAGTTTCTACAGCTGGATGCCCTTCCTAACACCAACCACTCAGCTCATTCATACATACCTTCATACATGCATATATATATATATATATATATATATATATATATATATATATACATATATATATATATATATATATATGTAAGTATGTGCGTATGTATGTGTGCATATAGTAATGAAATTAACTTACCTGTTGTAAGGTGTCCAGGATAATCTGCCGGTTCTTTTTCAGCGTCATCAGTTTGTTCTCATACAGTTGTCGTCTGTCGGGTACGACTGCCATCAGATTGAACCAGATGTCATGGTAAGGTTCCCTTTGAAGACAAAGAGGGAGACATTCGTTAAGCATGACACGTAGTTTAATTGGGAAGTGGAACACTTGAGGAGTATTCTGCCAGCCTCAGACCAACAGGATACAAGGGTGTCACATCATTTCGTGACACTGTAACTGTGATAAATGTGGCGAGCTGGCAGAAATGCTAGGATGCCAGGCAAAATGCCTAGTGGTATTTTGTCTGTCTTTACGTTCTGAGTTCAAATTCCGCCAAGGTCGACTTTGCCTTTCATCCTTTTGAGGGTCGATAAATTAGGTACCAGTTGCATACTGGGGCTGATCTAATCGACTGCCCCCCCCCCCCCCTCCCCCAAAATTCTCCCCGGTGGCACGTAAAAAGCACCATCCCAACATGGCCGATATCAGTACCACCTGACAGACTCCTGTGCCGGTGGCACATAAAAAGCACCCACTACACTCTTGGAGTGGTTGGCATTAGGAAGGGCATCCAGCTGCAAAAACACTGCTAGATCAGATTGGAGCCTGGTGCAGCTGCTGGCTCTCGAGACCTCAGTCAAACTGTCCAACCAACGCCAGCATGGAAAACAGACGTCAAAAGATGATGATGATGGTGGTTTCTGTTATGGAACTACAGGCATTTTCGGGGCCACCAATCAGTTCTGTTGATGCTGAAAAAATATTTTAATCGCCTCAGAATTGATTTAAGGAAAAGTAGGCCAAGATGGGATTTGAACTCAAAAATTAGCAATGTATGATGCTTGATAGGAACAATGGTAGTTAAGAAAAGAGTTTGAAAGAGAAATCTTACCCTCCGGTACCCGTACCAAGTCTCTCAGAGATGACCCGACGAAATTTTTCAGTCCAGTCTTCATTTTCTTGCCATGGCCCTGAATATGGAGAACAGTAAGTCAAGGAGAGGTGGTCAGTGAAGGGGAGATAACTCATATGAATATACACATTGATGTCAAAAGACACTATTACCACCAGAAATTCTCCGAGAAAAACACTAGGGAATGTTACTATTACTTTAAGCCCAAAACACAATCATATACGCGGTTAACCAAAATTTTAATTCTTTCTTCGGCTAGCCTATCATATAGTGTGTTTTTCTCAGAGAATTTATGGTGGTAATAGTGTCTTTTGACATCTATTAATAAATGCGTGGTGAGGCTCAAGCCAAGCCCTTGTTATAATTATGTATATAATTATAAAATATTTATAAAATTTACCTGTGAGGTTTTATTTCCCCGTTGACCTCTTGGTAAAAATCATTAATGACTTTTACCCTTTATTATCATTAATGACTTTTACCCTTTATTATCATACACATTGATGTCTAGATAGATATGCTTTGTTGTATATAAATACTTTTTTTAAAAAATCTATTTGATTATTTATTTCCAATATATTCTATATTCTCCATCAAATATAAAAATATAAGGTCATCATCATCATTTAACATCCGCTTTCCATGCTAGCATGGGTTGGACGATTTGATTGAGGACTGGTGAACCAGATGGCTGCACCAGGCTCCAATCTGATCTGGCGGAGTTTCTACAGCTGGATGCCCTTCCTAACGCTAACCATTCCGAGAGTGTAGTAGGTGCTTTTACGTGCCATCGGCATGAAGGCCAGTCAGGTGGTACTGGCAACGGCCATGCTCAAAATGGTGGTTTTTACGTGCCACCTGCATATAATATATACCAGAGTAAACACATAAATGTGACAAAAAGTGGGAAAAAATAGTACTTGAATACCAGAGGTAAAGTAATACGTTTTAGTGTTAAAGCTGCAAAAATATCACAAAAATATCGCCAAAAAATCAGAGTTTCACATTCCTGTTTGTTGGACAGATGTGATAAAGAACTTGATCACAACTATTTACATTAGACAGATATTTGTCCTCATCTTGTTTGTTGTTAACACAATGTTTCGGCTGATATACCCTCCAGCCTTCTTCAGGTGTCTTGGGGAAATTTCGAACCTGGGTTCTCATTCCTAAGGTATTTTTTGATGTTATTGAACTTGAAGCTATGTGGTTGGGAAGCTAACTTTATGATCACACACAAAGACAAAGACACACACACACACACAGATACAAAGACACACACACACATACTCACAGACAACACAATACCGAATATACAGTTGTAAAAGATTTCAAGAAGAATACATACCATGGTCAATGGGGTATGGCTTGAGACCATCCAATTCAAAGAGGTGGCCATTTATAGGTACATAGCTGACAAAATGGAATGCTTCCATGGTTCGGACAGTTGATATACCTTGTTGTTTCTCTGGGAGGTGACGAGGTTCTGGTCTAAGAAATGATAGAGATACAAATGTGTGACATGGTTATGACACAGGGAACAAAGGAAATGTAACATAGATGTGACAAGGGAGAACACAGGAAATGTAACACAGATGTGAAGTGTTACAAAGTGTATCAGGCATGAAAGGAATTGTCACAAGGTATATATGTCTCTGATCTTTTATTCTTTGCTTGTTTCAGTCATTAGACTGTGGCCATGCTGGGGCACCACCTTGAAGAAGTTCAGTTGAATGATTCAACCTTGGTACTTACCTTTTTTTAAGTCTGGTACTTATTCCGTCAATCTCTTTTGCTAAGCTGCTAAGTCACAGGGACATAAACACACCAACACCGACTGTCAAGCAGTGATGGGGGGGACAAACACAGACACACACACATATAGATATCATCATCATCGTTTAATGTCCACTTTCCATGCTGGCATGGGTTGGACAGTTTGACTGAGGACTGGTGAGCCAGATGGCTGCACCAGGCTCTAATCTGATCTGGCAAGGTTTCTACAGCTGGATGCCCTTCCTAATGCCAACCACTCCGAGAGTGTAGTGGGTGATTTTATGTGCCACCAGCACAAGGGTCAGTCAGATGGTACTGGCAACGGCCACGCTCAAAAGGTGTTTTTTATGTGCCACCTGCACAGGAGTCAGTCCAGTGGCACTAGCAATGACCACACTCGAATGTTGATTTTCACGTGCCACTGGCACATATGCCAGTAAGGCAACACTGGCAACAATCACGCTCGAATGCTGTCTTTTATGCGTCACCAGCACAGGAGCCAATCCATGGCCCTGGCAATGATCACGCTTGGATGGTGCTTTTAATGTTCCACTGGCACAAGTGCCAATCAGGTGGTACTGTCATCGGCCACGTCAGTGATTTTGATTTCACTTTCCTCAACAGGTCTTCGCAAGCAAAGTTTATTGTCCAATGAATGAAGGGTACTCATAAGTGGGCTGGTTATACACCATTGGCATAGGCCATGAATTATGGTCTCACTTGGCTTGTCGGGTCTTCTCAAGCACAGCATATCGCCAAAGGTCTTGGTCACTAGTCATTAACTCAGTGAGGCCCAATGACTACACACATATATATATATATATATCATCATGGATGTGTCACCTACCTTGAATAAAATCGATCGATAGCAACATTTTCCTTTTATAGTAAAATATGCACCAAATTCAATAAAATTATGAAGTTTACTCTGATTATTATGCAAGAAATGCGAAACGTTTTATTCTTTTGTAGATTAGGTAGGCATAATTCACTCCTGCTTTTCAAGTTTCGTACCACACAAACACATCTATACCTATATATGCACTACATACATATATCTATAATAATAAATGCCAAAATGAATTTCTGTGTGTCAGTGTGTCACATTTTGACCCCCTCTCTCACTATTCAATGACACTTCTACTATTCCTCCTGCTGGGGTGAGAGTAATGGAAGGCATAGAGATGGAGAAGGTGGTAGTAGATTGACAGTTGTGATGGTAATGGTGTGAGAGTAATAGTATGAGTCGTAGTTATGATAGCGGCGGAGGCGACAGTGATGATGGTGGTGGTGGTGGTAGCCAAGGCGGTCAGGGATGACAGTAATAGTAAGTGATGTGAAAGACAGTGGTGATGGTGGTGGAGGGAAAGGCAGGCGAAGTCAAAGGTATTGATGGTGGCGGCATCAGAAGTCTGAATAGTGTGTGTATGGCAGTTGTGGTGGCAATGGTGGTGGTACTGGTGGTGGTACTGGTGAGATGGTGATGGTTGAAAACAATCAACAAAAAGAGAGAGAGAGAGAGAGAGGGGGGAGGGAGGGAGGGTGGGAGAGAGAGAGAGGGAGAGAGAATGAGGTTAGACAGAAAATAAAATTGTACTGACCCCGCCCCACCGGAAAGGGGAAGACAAAAAATGTTGTTTATCATGAAGCTTTGCAATAAGTTCGAAGTTGACAAATTATATCATTGTTTTGATGGAAACCGCTCATTGCTTGAAAAATATTGGTCAAGTTTAATAAAATTTAATATGTACTCAATGCATGAAGTGTCATTGTTGGGCTCAAGGCCCAATGAAGAGCCCTCCACAGGAACCAGCTTAAAAGCCACCCGATAGGGTGGCTTTTAAGCTAGTATATTATATACATACACACACACACACACTCATATACAGTAATCCCTAACCATATCGTGGTTCACCTATCGCGGTTTACTATTTAAGCTTATGTCGATTCCTCCGTGGTGTTGTTCTGCATTTATAATAAAATATATACAAATTATAAAAATAATAATAAAAAATATACAGTACTGTACTGTTTCTACTTCGCGGATTTTCACCTATCGTGGGGGTGGGGGCGTAACAACAGTGGCAGTCGAGGGATTATTGTGCATACATACATGCACACACGGATATGTACATAGGAAGTTTAACTATGAGAGATGTGCTGTACATATTTTAAAACTGGGAAATAAACCCTTCAAAAACAGAAATCTTTTTTTTTCGTGTTCTCTCCTTGTGTTAAGTAAAACATTAGATTTAGTATGAAGAAGTCACTAAGTTACCTGGCATGACTGTTGTGAGCTCGAGCAAGTTCTGGCATATTACCGATAGCATGGCCTTTATCCTGAGGAGGAAAAAAAAAAACAATATAAAAATAATTATTCCAAGATGTTATAAAACAAAGGAATTGACATGCGATTAAATCATCATCATCATTTAACGTCCGCCTTCCATGCTAGCATGGGTTGGACGATTTGACTGAGGACTGGCAAACCAAAAGGCTGCACCAGGCTCCAATCTGATCTAGCAAAGTTTCTACAGCTGGATGCTCTTCCTAATGCTAACCATTCCAAGAGTGTAGTGGGTGCTTTTTACGTGCCACCAACATGGGGGCCAGTCAGATGGCACTGGCATCGACCATGCTCAAATGGTGATTTTTATGTGCCACTGGCACAGGAGACAGTCAGATGGCACTGGCATCAACCATGCTCGAATGGTGCTTTTTACGTGTCACTGGTATCGTCCATGACTATGATTTCACTTTACTCAACAGGTCATCTTAAGCACAGCATATTGCCCAACGATTGAAGGGTACTTTCAAACAAGCCAGTTATGCGACACAGGCATTGGCCACGGCTACTATCTTACTTGGCCTGCCGGGTCTTCTCAAGCAGCTTCGAAGTATATTATGGCTGCATAACGAAATACCACATACCTACAAGTCATTAGACGATGATGATGATGAAGAATATTTGGTAGAGAACTTACTTCTGGATTCATGTTCTTGGTAAATTCTTTTAGTTTGGAGAGAGTTTTACCATGTCTGACCTTGTCATTGTTTAGAAGAATACTGAGTAAGGCATGAGTGGCACAAGAGTTTGGTATCACCTGTAAAGGTAAGAAACAGATGCAGGGTGAGGTTTGGTTGTGTGATTATGAAGCTTACTTCTCAAACACGTGGTCTCAGGTTCAGTCCCATCGCATGGTAGCTTTGTGAAAAGAATCCTCCCTTCCCCTCCACCCACCGGACTACCACATTATCTCCCTCATGTAAAATACCTGTTCTCTCTCTCTCTTCCCTTCTCCTGCAGCGTACCCCCTAAAAATGTCATCTCTCCCCTCCTCTTGTCAATTATATCATCATTACTATCCTGTTGTTACCATTCCTCATGGACCACAAGCCATCTTCCACCCCCTCCGTCCACCCTTTAACCCTTCTCGATCTTTACAGACGTCTCTTACCCCCTCTTCCATTTCCTCTACCTCTTGCCTCTCCATACACCCTTACGAGTCCCCCCCCACCCACTCCTAGCTTCTCTATTCCCACTCATTTCTACCCACCTCGTACCTTTAGGGGCCATCTGGACATCTCATTACCACCATTTATCTCTTTGCAGCTCCCACTGATTCATCCTCTCTCTGTCCCCTAAATGTGAAAAACCATTCAGCTTCTCTACAACAAGAACCTTCCTTGCCCCTGACCCTTTCTCGAGCCCTTTAAACTCCACCCAGCATACAGATGCCCTTCCCCACCTCCTCCAAGTATTATTAGCTTGAGCCACAGAAACATCTGCTGTTTTGACCCATAATCGGGGCCTTTGACAAATGCTACCACCCTGGGCCAGAGCAACCCTGAGAGTAGAGGTGACTAAAGAATAACTCCAAACTCCCAAGTTGGATGCAGTTTAATGTGTTGCCCACAATTAGTCACCTGTGGGTGCAGGTGTGGCTGTGTGGTTAAGAAGTTTGCTTCCTAACCACAAGGTTCTGGGTTCAGTCCCACTGTGTGGCACCTTGGGAAAGTGTCTTTTACTATAGCCTTGAGTTGGCCAAAGCCTTTAAGTGGATTTGGTAGACAGAAACTGAAAGAAGCCTGTCATATGTGTGTGTGTGTTTGTGTTAGTCCCCCCCCCACCACTTGACAACCAGTGTCGGTGTGTTTATGTCCCCCGTAACTTAGCGGTTTGGCAAAAGAGACTGATAGAACAAGTACTGGGCTTAGAAACCGGTAAGTACTAGAGTAAAAATTCTTCAAGGCAATGCCCCAGCATGGCCACAGTCTAATGACTGAAACAAGATAAAAGATAAACAATTCAACCAAATCATTAGCTACGCTCCCCTCCTTCTTACCCCCGCCCACCTTCCCGCTCTCCCTCTGCTTTGTCTAAGATGGCATGCAAAGCTACGGGCACCGGCCCTCTCTCAAAGACAAATGGCTACAAGACAAAAAAAGAAAAAGGTGTGAAGAATTCTTACCTGTTTGGCAAAGAAAATGCTATTGACGGCTTTCTCATCGATCAGGAAAAACTCCTCTTCTGTATTGGTCTTGCGTCGACATCTTCGCTCTTCAATCCAGCGGAAGAGGAAAATAAAACCATAAACAGGTCTGGAGGGGAGGAGAAAGGAAAACATGGTGGAGGTTATCTGGACAGGAAACAGGAAGGTGATGATGATGATGGTGGTGATGATGATGATGGTGATGATGATAATGATTATGCTGCAGACTATGAGGAAGGCAATATTGTTTGTTTGTGTTGCTTAGCCCCAGGTCAGCTTTAAATGAACAGGTGGCACTGGCAACGACCATGCTCGAATGGTGCTTTTTACGTGCCACCGGGACGGGAGCCAGTCAGGCAGTACTGTCATCGGCCACGCCGTGTATGTGTGTGTGTGTGTGTGTATATATATACACACACACAATGACAGGCTTCTTTCAGTTTCTGTCTACCATATACACTCACAAGGATTTGGTCAGCCCAGGGCTATAATAGAAGACACTTGTTCATGGTGTCATGTAGAGGGACTGAACCTGAAACCATATGGCTGGGAAGCAAACTTCTCTACCACATAACCAAGCCTGCACCTGAAACTCTTGACAGGATGGGGCCCCAGGACAACAATATGCATTCGAGGTGTCTAAGTTCACTAAGTCCTGCAAGCCAGCCATCATACAATAAGCCTTTGATCAAAGACGCTCCAGCTGTGACTATCTAGTGGAATCTTCAAAAACAGTCTGCCAAACACCAACCGCTTTAGAGAGTGCATGGGGTGCTTTTTACGTGGCACCTGCACAAACGCTTTTTATGTGACACCAGCAATGCATCCTTTTATTGTACTGTCCTTTCGAATGTTGGGATTCACAGAGGCAATGGCTGAGACCTTTGGCATTATGTGGTGCTTGAGAAGAAGACCCATTAAGCTGAGCAAAATCACAGTCATGGCAGATACTGGTGTCATGCAAATGGCACTTGTGCCAGTGGCATATAAAAGCACTTCTCAAGTATTGGGCCTCAATGAGGCAATGACCGAGTCCATTTGGCATTATGCTGTGCTTGAGAAAAAGACCCATTAAGCCAAGTAAAACCGCAGTCATGGCAGATACTGGTGTCACACAAATGGCACCCGTGCCAGTGGCACATAATGCACTGATTACACTCTCGGAGTGGTTATTGTTAGGAAGGGCATCCAACCGTAGAAACCATGCCAAAACAGACTGGATTCTAGCGCAGCCTTGCAGCTTGCCAGCCCTGGTCAAACCATCCCACCCATGCCAGTCTGGACAACAGATGGTAAATGATGATGATGATGAATACAAGAGCAGAACTAAGTTTTGAGACCTTTCACATCTTACAGTCATCAGTTGAACACTTTAAAAGCTTTCATTAGTTTCTTTAATGAAGCTTCTTCTATTAAAGAAACTCACCAATAATTCTTAGAAAAGAATGCATGAAACTGAGTCGTACCCTTCTATCTGTTTCTGTAGATCATAGATTTCTTCCACCTGGACACCTTGTACACCTAAGCAAAATCAATATAATTAATTAATAATTTACTGTTGATTTCGAATTTGCAAAAACGGATAAAAAAACTTAACATTTGGCTCAAAATTGAAATCACAAGATTAGGAAATAGCAAAAAACATTTATTTATTATCATCCATGTTTAATCCTTTAGCATTTAACCCTTTTGTTACTGTATTTCTGTTGAGATGTTCTGTATTTCTTTTAATTACTTTAAGCATAACAAAGGATTTAGTAAAATAACTTAGTTATCATTAAGCTAGTGTTTCTGTACTATAGAACCAGAGGTGGTTTCAGCCGGGTTGGTATCAAAAGAGTTAAATTAATCATTTGTTAACCCTTTCATTTCCATATTTCTGTTGAGATGCTCTGTTTCTTTCAATTAATTTTGAGATACTCTGTGTTTCTTTCAGTTAATCTTAAATATAACAAAGAATTTAGTAAAATAACTTAGTTATCATTAAGCTAGTGTTAGGAACATAAATTGGGACTAAGGTTTGGTGGAAGATTTTAATTCAAAACTTACCAAAGTCTTCCAGAAGCAATGTGAAGAGACCTACAAAGAAATAAAGAATGGTAAATAAATAACAGAGAAATGGTAAAGTTAATAATTTGACTTTAGATTTATTGTTCTATACAGGGGAAAACATAAACTGCTGTTGTTGAGGACATATCAGCACCCTCCTCCTCCTCATTGTTGTAATAGAGTGCCTTCCAATGCTTTGCTCTGGGTATCGGCTACCAGATGCTATCAGACAGTAGATTTCTCCTTTTACTTGATATACATGTGGAAAAATACATAAATATCCATAGAATATAAACAAACAAATTTTAATATGAGAAGATGGATTGAACAGGCTTTATTACAAATCACTACAATTGTTTCAATGCATCATTATCAGGTGTTAATTGCTGAATGTTGCATGTATTATTATATGCAATATTGTATTAATATGATTCAACAACAGCTGTATGCATGTGCCTTATCTTTAGTTTCTCCATATTCTATATCAAAGAAAAGCATCCAGCTGTAGGAACCATGCCAAAACAGACAAATGGAGCCAGCGGAGCCTGGAGATTATGATTCTGAAAAAAAATTTTTGTCAAATTTTTTTTTTCAAAATATGTGGAAAAATACAGATTATGATTTGGAAAAAAATTTCAAAACATTTCTGTAGTTACGGTTAGGGTTTTAGGGTTAGGGTTGGGGAAAAAAGTAAAAATTGAAGAATTTGGGGAGGGGGGAAAATTTAACAATGCCAATTTTTGGCAAATTTTCCGAACCTCCGTATCTAAAAACAGGGGTTCTGGGCAAAAAATTTTTTTTAAATAAACAAATTTGGGAGAAAATGGTGGTGGTGGTGGGAGGAATGGAAGTCTTTCCGTCCATAAATGACCTTTACAATTTGAAGAATTCAGAAAACAATGAAAAACAAGGACAACTCAGTAGAGTTTATAGGAAAACAGAGAAAGAAAAAAATAAAGTTTTATTAGGAATATGAGAACACTTCCACCTGGGCTCAATTGATTGCACACACAACATCTAGACAATGCAATACAATAAATTGTGGAAGTTGTAAAGATAATTTATGGACACTCTATATATATGTGGTGAGACAACTCCAAACATGTTTCGGTTGTATTCTCACCTTATCAGTAAAGTATATAATCATCATTTAATGTCCATTTTCCATGCTACCATAAATTGGACAGTTTGACACGATCCAGCAAGCAGCATTAAGATACAATGTCAGTTTTGGCATGGTTTCTAAGGCTGGATGAACTTTGTAGAGTGTGCTGGGTGCTTTTCTTGTGTCACTGGTATTAATGAGGTTGCCTAGTGATTTGGTTGACAGCAAAAGAAGAAGAAACGGAGGGAAAAGCCTTCTTGACTATATGTGGGTGGGTTAAAGTTTGAGAGAGGGACAGGCATGGGTGTCTTATTTCAGTATGGGACTGCCCCATCCCATCCCAGTATAAGATGGGGGTGGGGTGAGGCAGTCTGGTATGACTGTCATCGACCACGCTCAAATGGTGCATTGTATTTGCAACTGGCATGGTGTAGGGAACAAATAATGTAAACATGTATACCTACCTACCTACCTACCTGCATGCACACACACACAAGGGTTTCACCAAAAGAAATACAAGTAGGCATAACTTTTTGTTTTATATTTCTTTTACACAAGTCGTTCAAACGGCACAAGTTGGTAGAATAAACTCTTTCTCTGTACGAAGGTACAACTCAGCTTAGTCTCCATCGCTGAACTCAACTCTCAAGTCGTCTTTGAAAAAAAATTCAGATATGCACAGTTGAGTCCTGATTGAACAAACCTATGCTCAAAGGCGCTCCAGTTACGATCCCCACGCCCTGTTTAATTCCATATCAACCCTGAATGAGAACAGACTTATGAACAGTCACATTCCAGCAGTAACTATCTCATCATTTTGTACATCGAGAACTACATTGTTTAATGCATACCTGTTCGTTTAAAGACGACAGGGAGTGACTTGAGGGAGATTTGGCTGCTATTTCTGATAAGCTCAGTGACCATGTAAAAATGTTCCTTATTGGTTGACGAAGAACCAAGTTTAGTGTAGAGAAGGTGGTAGCGATGATGTTAGGAGACTAATAATGGTGCGGTGTTGGTAGCCAAATAATGATACTGTGATGGTAAGTAAAGATGATAATGATGTTGTAATGATTGCGTACATAAGGCGGGAAATGATGTTGATTTTATTGTGGTAGTTAATAAAGTGGACGATGCGGTAGTCGTTCCTTACTCGAATGAAAGACGACAGACACTGTAACAACGTAATATTGTCAGTACGAACAACAACAACATTATCGTATCATTAATCTTATCTTTAAATGAGATGAAATTTATCTTTTTTAATATTTACGTCTGCGAAGGACAATACATTTGGCAGAATCGCAGACAACATTTCTGGCGGTATTTAGTTACAACTGTTTACGTCCCGTGGTCAGTTTTGCTGTTCAATCCCGTTATTTAAAACAAAATACCTGTTAGGTACCGCGGTTAATACAATCGATCATACCCACAGTTCTAAATGGATCGCCTAATCATTATATAAGAAAACAATATTTACATCTACACGACGTTTCGATCTGTTATAATTTATTTAGAAATAAAAGGGTCCTAGTTCGAATCCAGTTTGGTATTACTCACGCACACACACAAAGGAATAATGACAAAATATAGTCTTGATGTAAATATTAAAAAGAAGAAAACGTTTCATTTCTAAAGATGAAGCAAATTAATTAGAAATTATATTAACACCAATTCATCTCAGCCGTTGACTCAGTCGTAATTTACAAACTAATATAGAAGATAAATAATAATAAAATATAACAAACCAGGGTCACTTTCTAACTCCAGCCAACCTTTGTTCATGTTTTTCTTAAGAAAAGACAAACCGTGAAAAGTGGAGCGAGTTAGCCATTGTTTCATACACGGTGTCTGTAGAAAATATCCCCATTGATATAGAATACCGGATTACATTTGTACTCTTCTGTATACCTCCGTAGTTTTTTTTTTTTACCAAATTTATGTAAATAATTAAGAAATTATATTTGTTTTATGAATGTATGTATATCTGTGCATTAATAATGTACCTTTTCTTATAATATATATCTGTGCTTATAACATATAGTAAGTATAGTTTCTTAATTGTATGTAGTAATTAGCCAAGAAACAGTGAAAGTGCGATTGGCAATGAAATAATAATGTTAATAAGTTTTGTATTGTAGAAAGTTAAGAGAAAAAAAGTAAGATTTCAAAGTAGGAAAATAACAGAAAAATCGCGACTAAATTATTGGCAGACGGCAAAGAATTTTTATGCAAGGGAAATAACTTGTTAAACTTATTGAAGAGTTATCTTCCTTAAATTCTGCCCCTTTACGCTAAAATGCCAGAGATAAATTTTATTTTTCATTGTCCATGGCGCCCATTATATTGACACTGTATAAATAGCATTTATACAGTAGATTAATTAACGAGGTATGGTGAGTTCAAATCCATAACAGTCATTTTGTCATTTCTCTGAAACAGACATTTAGTTGTACTGGAGAAATTACGAAATTATCCACAAATTGTTTGGCGTCTTATCCACGAAAAAGTTTTTCTGTCGTTCAGTTTGTTCAATCGGAACTACAGTTAAGTACTATCCTTGATGACCAGTGTGTGTTATTGAACGATTATCGCTGGATAAATCAAACATCAACTTCAGGTGAAATATGCTGTAACACGAAAGATGTATCTTGTAAAACACAACCTTTATAATCACCTACTGCCCAAGCTGTAGCAAATCTCTTTTGATTCCTTGCAGAATGAATATCTACCGACTTTACTAGGTCTTTGCTTCTCATCCGTGGTAGTTCTGTAATCTCGCTGGGAAAGCCTCTACTTTTGTGATCCGATTTATGTCCAACTCTACATTATACACATAAAGTGAATGTCCTTAAAACTATCTCTTCCACTCCATTAAGCCAAATATGAAAACAACACCTGCCATTTCAAACCAACACGGGGACCATCTCTGATAATGTCCCTCCAGTTACTCTCATAGTGTGCTCCCTATCTTTGCCGAATTCATCAAACTATTCATAGGGAACAGGATGACTGCGTGTTTCTTTGCAAAATACAGTCACTATTCATACCAAGAACATAATATTGTATCAGTCCCCGCATGATGAACACAGAACTAAATCTCTCAATGTTGATAGAAATTCTACTTTTCTGATGATGTAAAACTTGCCACCATTATATACTAAGAAGATACTCTTTTTTCACTCTTTTACTTGTTTCAGTCATTTGACTGTGGCCATGCTGGAGCACCGCCTTTAGTCGAGCAAATCAACCCCAGGACTTATTCTTTGGAAGCCTAGTACTTATTCTATCTATCTCTTTTGCCGAACCGCTAAGTTACGGGGGCGTAAACACACCAGCATCGGTTGTCAAGCGATGTTGGGGGACAAACACAGACACACAAACACACACACACACACACACACACACACACACACACACACACACACATATATACATATACATATATACGACGGGCTTCTTTCAGCTTCCGTCTACCAAATCCACTCACAAGGCTTTGGTCGGCTCGATGCTATAGTAGAAGACACTTGCCCAAGGTGCCACGTAGTGGGACTGAACCCGGAACCATGTGGTTCGTAAGCAAGCTACTTACCACACAGCCTATATTTTGTCTTTTTTTTATGTGCACGGAAGTCTCATTTTCATAAAATGTTCTCAGCAGCCTATGCTATGTAAATGCAAATCCCAACGCTTTATGGTTTAATAATCTTATCAAATTGCAACCCATCCCGTTCACATGGTCACGTTAAGGTGTGTTTCATTATCTCCCTTCTATTTACTGACATGGGAGGTAACTCTTCGTGTTAACCGGAATGAAGGATAAACATTTCCTTTTCACCGTTTCTTAAGAGATCAACATTTGGTGTAACATTGTCCAATGTTACCACTAGTATTGAACCCGCGTCACCTTACTAAGTGTGGTAATCATCTCCTGAAAGCCTTATTTCCTCCTCCTCCTCACTACCCGACAAAAGCACGCTTCTGTAATATAACACAGAGGAGATGGATTCACACGAGAGAAATTGGTGCGTGCCTTTCGTCTTCTCAAGACATCAACATTGGTGCGAACCTTTACCAAACACCGGACCTTGCTTGTAATTCTTCCTACAGATATCACAGTTCATTCCGTTCTGAACGTAAAGAAGACTTCAGTTCTCTCAAAATGACTCGATTTATGGAAAATATTTTAAACCACGTTATTTACGAAGATGGTAATATATTTACATTTGTCTCCGTTTTGTGTTTACGGTTTATATTTGTGACCCACGTGTGGTTTTGGTACCTTCTTTGTACCTGTGTCATACAGTCATTTCCTAAAGTGTGTATCTTTTATTTGTTTCAGTCATTGGACTGCGGCCATGCTGTAGCATTGCTTTCAATGGTTTTAGCCAAACAGATCGACAAGGGATTAAACAGTAACAGCTAAATATTAATAACAGCCACATTAGCACCAGTTGTCTCTATCTACCATGTTCTCTGGAGGAAAAGACTGTTGATAGCTTTGACCGGTTGCACTACAATGTGGCCGTGACCTTGTCATGTGTTGTCACACTGTCATCACTGCTTGAGAAACCGTTATCACACTTTGTTTATGACCTTGACAGACCTTGTAATACTGTGATGGTCACTTTGGCAGATCTTACCTCCCTGTGACCATGAGCTTGATTGGCCCTACCACTGTGGCTATGACCTTCTTTGAGCTCACCCATCCAACCTTGACCATGTCTAATCCTACCACTCTGATCTTGATCTTGACTGACCATACCAATCTGGTCATCTCCTTGATAGGCCACACCATACTGTGACCATACACATACCATACTGTGTGTCCATGACCTCTGCAGACCCAAGCAAACTCTGTCCAGCATCGTGGTCAGCCCTACCAGACTGTTGCGACTGATGTAGTTTCTTATTTCTTTATTGCCCACAAGGGGCTAAACGTAGAGGAGACAAACAAGGACAGACAAGGGAATAAGTCGATTACATCGACCCCAGTGCGTAACTGGTACTTAATTTATCGACCCCCAAAAAGATGAAAGGCAAAGTCGACCTCGGCGGAATTTGAACACAGAACGTAAAGACAGACGAAATAACGGTAAGCATTTCGCCCAGCATGCTAACGTTTCTGCCAGGTCGCCGCCTTTGATGTAGTTCCTATTTAGTTTTGAACATCTGTAAACCAACATTTGTACAAGGAAAATGCATGAGGAACGAGAAACCAAGAAGGTTAGCATTTGAGGGTCACCACCACCACCATCTCCACAAACATCATAGTCATCCTCTTCTACCATTGTTACCAAGCACCACCACCACCGTCTCTAACCTGTGTTTTCTTCTTCTTCTCATTAGATGATGTCGTTGCCATAAATAAACCCAGTGGAGTCACAGTTTTTGGTAAGTTGCTATTTATTTATTTCAATATATTTTAGAGAATAAATTATTGAGAATAATTACTCAGGGACCTCCTCCGCCTCATCATCATCATCACCACCACCACCACCACCACCACCACCACCATCACCATCACCATCATCATCATTTAACGTCTGGGTGGGACGTTACCACAAGAGCTGACTAGGCCGAAGCCTGCACCGGGGCTCTGTGACTGTTTTGGCAGGAATTTTACGACTTCCGAACACCAACCACTCAGCAGAGTGGACTTAGTGCTTTTTAAGTGGCCCAAGCACAAGCGAGGTCAGTTTTGGCAAGGTTTTTACAGCTGGATGCCCTTCCTAACACTGACCACAAAACAAAAAAATAAGCTAGTGTTGATGTATTTCATTTAAGGGACACTAAAAGGCTAACTTGGCACAGGTGTGGCTGTGTTGTACGTATTCTGTCAGTCTCTTTTGCCAAACCGTTAAGTTACAGGGATGTAAACACACCAACACTGGTTGTTAAGCAGAGGTGGGGGACAAACACTCACACACATATATCATGGGCTTCTCTCAATTTCCGTCTACCAAATCCACTTACATGGCTTTGGTCGGCCCAGGGTTAAAGTAGAAGACATTTATTGAAGGTGCCACGCAATAGGACTGAACCCGGAGCCATGTGTTTGGGAAGCAAGCTTCTTACCACACAACCACTTTTACACCTTACCCCCCTCCCCCATAATATGTGCTGAGAATCACGATGTTCCAGATATGTACTGAAAGTGACCGCGGGTCAAGTGGAAGATGGTGATGTTGTAGTAAAAGCAAGGAGATTGTGGAGGATTAGGGTTAAATGGTTTGATGGTGGAGGGGCAGACGTTGACCAAGGTCAGTGGTATGAGAAACGGTGATGTGTGCCACCTGAATAGAACTCCCCAAAGAGCTTTGAGCTTGTGGAATTGTTAATTAAAGAACATAGAAGAGCAGAGATGTATGAAGGTACAAACCTATCCGACCCATATTACTATACGATGATGATGATAATGATGATGATGACGATGGGGATGATGATTATGGTGGTGGTGGTGCTGCTGCTGATGTCAAAAGTCATTAAAATTTTGTTTTCATCTCCTTAATTTCTGAAAATCATTTCCATTCAGATATTTTTTCCTGTTTGGGAGAGTGTGATGATATTCTCTGTCTGTCTGTCTTTCTGCATGTGTGTGTATGTGTGTGTATGTGTGTGTGTGTGTGTGTGTGTGTGTGTGTGTGTCTGTCTGTCTGTCTGTCTCTATCTCTCTCTCTCTCTTTCTGCATGTGTGTGTACGTGTGTCTGTCTGTCTGTCTGTCTGTCTGTCTCTCTCTCTCTCTCTCTCTTTCTCGCTCTCTCTCCCTCTCTCTCCACTTCTCCATTGGATTTATCCAAGATTAGGAGGCTGATCTCAACATATCGTTCATCTTATTATTTACAGGTCAGAAAGTCCGTGAACATGAAGATGAGAAAGGTTATTGCCTCCCGATATTTGCTGATTCGGAACCAGACCCCAATCTTTGTCTGGCTGACATAATGCCACTTCTTAGAAGACATTTCAAATCTCCTGCCCTCACCATTGTCCACTCAATCAAAATGTAAGCAATAAGGCTTTTTTTTCTTTTTCCTTAATACTTCTTAGAACATTCTATAATTTTTTCTTTCAATCTTCCCATTTTCCTTGGATATCCCACAATTCCTTATTTCTTTATTGCCCAGAGGGCAATAGAGGGACATAGAGGGGACAAACAAGGACAGACAAAGGGATTAAGTTGATTACATCGACCCCAGTGCGTAATTGGTACTTAATTTATCCACCCCGAAAGGATGAAAGGCAAAGTCGACCTCGGCGGAATTTGAACTCAGAACGTAACAGCAGACAAAATACCGTGCTAACAATTCTTCCAGCTCCCACAATGCCGATATTTTATGTACCACATCTTATCGAGAACTCTGTCTTTCATCTAGCTAAGATCATTGAGAGCAATACCAGTGATAATACAGTTCTATATTCAAGAGATGAGGAATTATTTACATTATTTACATTTGACGGATATTTCTCCTCATCTTGTTTGTTGTTAACACGTTTCAGTTGAGATACCCTCCAGCCTTCATCAGGTGTCTTGGGGAAATTTTGAACCTGCGTTCTCATTCCTAAGGTATTCTTTGATGTTATTATTATTATTATTATGCCCATGGGCATATGGCGTAGTGGTTAAGAGTGTAGGCTACTAACCTCAAGATTCCGAGTTCAATTCCAGGCAGTGACCTGAATAATAATAATAATAATAATAATAATTAATAATAATAATAATAATAATTAATAATAATAATAATAACGATAAAATCGAAAAATAGCTTAGGAATAAGAACCCAGGTTCTAATTTCCCCAAGACACCTGAGGAAGGCTGGAGGGTATATCAGGCGAAACATCGTGTTAACAACAAACAAGATGAGGACAAATATCTGTCAAATGTAAATAAAGTAAATATATACCAGTGATGTTCTGGGGTTCATATTTAATCACCCCACTCTATCATTATCCCACCACACCCTACCATCACCCCACTCCACCTACCACCACCCACCCACCCTACCATCACCCCACCCACCCACCCACCTACCATCACCAACACCTCACCCCCTACTAACACCTGTAAAGTGACCTCATTTCTCTTGTACCACAAATACTACTGCCCATACTGCACTCCTCCCACTGCTGTGTCCACTGTTATGGCTCACAGTCGTTTCTGTTTCTCTCCCTCGCTCGCAGGTTCTACAGTGGAGTGTTGTTGCTGGCCAAACACAAAACTGGCAAGGACAAAATGATGCAGTCTTTAGACAGAGCCAAGTCTCTGGGCACATTCTACCAGTCTTACTTGTAAGTCACTTTTCGTCATCATCATCATCATCGTCATCAGTATTGTCATCATTATTGTCGCCACCAGTGTTGTCATCATCATCATTGTCAATATTGTCACCATTCTCATCGTCATCATCATCGTCGTCATCATTGTCATCATCATTTTCGTCGTTAGCACTGGTGTTGTTATCATCACTGTCATCATCACTGTCATCATCATCATCGTTGTCGTCAGCATCATCATCATCATCATTGGCATCCTCACCATCACCACTGGTGTTGTGATCGTCATCATCGTCATCATCATCACTGTCATCATTATTGTCGTCATCATTGCCATCGTCGTCGTCATCACCATTGATGTTGTCATCACCATTGATGTTGTCATCACCATTGATGTTGTCATCATCATCACAGTCATCATCATAACATCAAGTGTGTGTCAATATGTGTATATTTTTATGTAGCCTTGAATGCATGCATGCGTGTATGTGTGTGTGTACTACCACTACTGTTACTACTACTATTACAACCCATTTTTGTTGTGAATTTTGTGAGAAAATCGCGTGAAATTTCAACATTAAATTAATCATGAAAGATTAATTTAATTTAATTCAGTGTCTTGTCTCTTTTTGCATGATTATATTGTTGCCACATAAAAGGCACCCGTGCTGGAACCATGTAAAAAAGCACCCAGTGCACTCTGTAGAGTGGTTGGGATTAGGAAGGGCATCGAGCTGTAGAAACCATGCCAAAAGAGACGATTGGAATTAGGTGCAGTTCTCTGGCTTGCCAGTGCTTTGTTAAACTGTCCAACTCATGCCAGCATGGAAAAATAGACATTAGATGGTGATGATGATAATGAATTGAAACCGGTCGTATTTTTGTTAAAAATAGACCTTTGGCAATATGCTGTGCTTGAGAAGAAGTCCCATCAAGCCAAGTGAAATCATAGTGATGGCAGATACCGGTGTCATGCAACTGGCACCTGTGCCAGTGACACATAAAAAGCACCCACTACACTCTCTCAGAGTGGTTGGCATTAGGAAGGGCATCCAGCTGTAGAAGCCATGCCAAATCAGACTGGAACTTGGTGCAGCCTTCCAGCATGCCAGCCCTTGTCAAACCACTCAACTCATGCCAGCATGGACAACAGATGTTAAATGATGATGTTGATAATAATGATGATGACGACGACGATTTTATATGATAAAGTTCTCAAAAAGTTCATGTTTTAAATATGAATTTACTTGTGTAAACTGTCATTACTTTTTGCAATATGTATAAACATCTCTCTCTCTCTCTCTCTCTCTCTCTCTCTCTCTCTCTCTCTCTATATATATATATATATATATATATATATACACACACATAAACACACATATATTTTATATTTAGTGTTTGAATAATTGTAGAGCTATAACTGTTGGAATACCAAAGCAAGATGCACCTACCAAGTCAAGTTATTACTTAAAGCAAGAAAATATCCAAGACAGGGTTTTGGTAAGTTCCAGTAAACATGTTATTATTATATTGATGAAAGATTCTTCTTCTTCTTCTTCTTCTTCAATGCCAACATGGAAAGCAGACGTTAAATGGTGATGATGATGATGTTCATGAAATTCCAGTCAGTAAAAGTGACCCAAGTCACTTAACTTCCTAGAAATAACAGTCAAATTACGATCTCATCATCATTTAACGTCCGCTTTCCATGCTTTCATGGGTTGGACGATTTGACTGGGGACTGGCAAGCCAGATGGCTACACCAGACTCCAATCTGATCAGGCAGAGTTTCTACAGCTGGATGTCCTTCCTAACGCCAACCACTCCGAGAGTGTAGTGGGTGCTTTTTACATGCCACCGGCACAGGAGCGAGACCATGGCACGGGAGGTTTTTCTAAAATATATAAGGCAGTATTTCTCAAACATTTTACCCTTGTATAACACTTAAATTAGATTACATGTCTCAAGGAACCCCTGCACACAAAACAATAAATCATATACCATATCTTTCTCATATTTTCTCATCATAGCTCACATAGTAAATCAGCATCATCATCGTTTAAAGTCTGTTTTCCATGCTGGCATGAGTTGGACGGCTCCAATCTGATCTAGCAATGTTTCTATAGCTAGATGCCCTTCCTAACGCCAACCACTCCGAGAGTGTAGTGGATGCTTTTTATGTGCCACCACGGAAGCCAGTCAAGTGGGCTTGGCATCGATCACATTCACGTAGTGCTTTTTACGTGTCACCGGCATGGGAGCCAGTCAGGGGGTACTGGCATCGACCACTTTCGGATGGTGCTTTTTACATGCCATCAGCACGGGAGCCAATCAGGGGGTAAATATCATATATATATAGTTATATTTTTTTTTTTGATAACATAATAGGTTAGATAGGATGATAACTATATTACAATAACCAATAATATGTTGTGTATGTATAGTAATATTACGATCATGAAATTAGCATTAGCTTATCTCACTCTTTCTTGTGGAACCCCAGTTGAAAAATGCTGATATAAGGACACATTTGTAAATGTAATCCTAAGTATACTCATGGCTGCAATATCTTTGATGGTAAGTGGTTAATGTGGTCTGACCTTGGGCTAAAGAACAACAATTCTCTTTTGTGGTTAAGAAGTTTGCTTCCCAAAAATGTGGTTTCAGGTTCAGTCCTGCTGTGTGGCACCTTGGGCAAGTGTCTTTTGTTGTGGCTTTAGTAAAGCCTTGTCAGTGGATTTGGGAGATGGAAACTGAAAGAAGCCCATCGTATGTGTGTGTGTGTGTGTCTCTTCTTGTCTTGACATTGTGTGATGGTTGTAAATGAGCATCACCATCATACTGGTATTCTTCCTGAGAAAGCATGTCCTTGCCATGGAGAAATATTACAATAGATCAAAACCAGTGAGGGTTGGTGATAGGAAGTGCGTCCAGCCATAGAAAATCCACCTCTGAATTCTGTCTGACCCATACAAGCATAGAAAAGTAGATGTTAGAATGATGATGATGATGATGATGATGGTAGCGGGGGCGGTGGCAGTGGTGATGATACTGATGATGTCTCGCTATTTCAGGAATATTTGACATTGATGTTATTTCTTTATTTCCAGTCGCTGCCAACTGAGGCCGCTTCCAAAAATCTGAGAAAAAGCGGGAAAATCCAGAGAATAGAAGTTCAAACTACAATACTGAAGAAGAACGAGGTGTTAAACTGTGCCTTAGTGAGACTTGATACTGTGAAAGGTAAGACTGTTCAGGGGTTTGCAGGCTGGCAGAATTGTTAGCATGCCAGGCAAAATGCTTAGTGGTATATCGTCTGTCTTTACGTTCTGAGTTCAAATTCCGCCAAAATCGACTTTGCCTTTCATCCTTTCGGGGTCAATAAATTAAGTACCAGTTGCGTACTGGGGTCGATGTAATTGACTTAATCCCTTTCTCTGTCCTTGTTTGTCCCGGCAATAAAGAAATAAGAAACTGGTGGGGGAAGCATTTTTAAATATTTTGGAGACATTCTTTGTCGGGTGAGGGTCTTTGCTTGTCTTTGAAATGTTAGTTTTGTTTTGTTGTTGTAATTCTTCTCGTTGTTGTTGTTGTTTCATTATAGATAAATGGCAGTGTTTAGAGGTGTACTGCACCACACAGCTGTGCCATGTGCTGGGAGACTACCTGTACTCCGGACGAGTCGGAAAAGTATTTGGTGTTCCAGTACTCCTGGAACCTCATTTCGCAAATGTTGGCAAACAGGTAAGGGCCATTTCTTTTTTTACTTGTTTTATTACTTTTTTGGGCGGCGAGCAGGCAGAATTGTTAGCACACTGGGCGAAATGCTTAGCGGTATTTCATCTGTCTTTATGTTCTGAGTTCAAATTCCGCCGAGGTCGACTTTGCCTTTCATCCTTTCAGGATTGATAAATTAAGTACCAGTTACACACTGGAGTCGAAGTAATCGACTTAATCCCTTTGTTTGTCCCCTCTATGTTTAGCTCCCCCCTCCCCGTGGGCAATAAAGAAATAATAATTTTTTTGTGCCATAGAACTCCTAAGGCCTGTTACCCAGTTTCCATGACATTTACATGACAACATTCCCTGGATGGGATGCCAGTCCATTGCAGAGATCAAAGCTAGCAATTTTGAGGGGAGGGAGCAAGTTGATTACATCCATCCCAGTACTTGACCGGCACTTTATTTGATTGACCAAGGAGATGAAAGGTAAAGTTGACCTTGGCAGTATTTGAATTCAGAACTTAAGCAGTTGCAAGAAATGCTATTAAACTTTTTTATCTGATATGTTAATGATTCTGGCAGCTCACCGCCTTAAGGATCCTTAGGGTAGCAAGCTGGCAGTGCCCAAAACTGAGGCATATTGTGCCAGTGGTCGTCTACAGTGCAGAAACATGGATGGTGTACAGAACAAGGAGAGCAATGTGTTTGGAATGTGGATCTTTTGTAGATTGGGCTGAACTAGCTGGGAAGACAGGGTAACGAATGCTGCAGTATGAGTAAA